>NC_072896.1:101272045-101575075 GCF_027943255.1 Anastrepha obliqua | reverse complement strand
CTTCGAAGTTTGCAGTCAAATGCCGATTTTCAGTATATTGTTTATATGGTTTTTTGGCTATAACTCGTCGACTAATTGATATTTTTTCAATCTGTAAAAGCCAAATTATTGCTAGAGACCTGTGCAACAATTACAATTTTTGAAAAAATTGATTTCGAAAATTTATGAGGCAAAATGTTGGAAAAATTATTTTTTTTTCATGTTTTTTGAAAATATTTTCCACAAAACTAAGTGTTTTTTACTTTTTCTGTGGTCAATAATATGCTTCTCAGTTTCTTTATTGAATTTCATTTGAAAAAAAATTGTCTTAGTCGATAATTTGCGCTTTAGGCATACAGTCATAAAACAAAACTTGCGTTTTTTGAGCTTAATATTAATTTATTTCTCATTTTTTATTTACCAATTTTGTTCAGTGTTGGTTTTGAAGAAACATAGAAAAAGAAAATATAAAAATATGGAAAAAATATAATTTTGAAATGTTAATAATGAAAAGTTTTAAGTAGAAAAATAAAATAAATTAAATTATAATAATAATTTGGCCAGCTGCCGTTTAGCAGGCGGCTGTGAATCAACATCACTGCTCTCTCTAATGTCTTGGTCATCGTCATCATCATCAGAGAGATCGATTATTTCGTCCAACAGATATTCTGGATTTTCATCTGTGTCTTCCCCTTCTTCCTCTGTTTCCTCGTCTTCCTCTTCTTCACACTCTATAGTTACCTTATTTCAAATGGAAGCGCAGTTACACCTCAGACTGTCCAGGAATGGTTCAGTTTTTAATTTGCACAAATTATTGTCTTCGTTATTCTAATTTGTATCATGACAAAAAAATCAGTCTTTTTCGTATTTGTACTTCTTTTTGTTTTACTTTTAACAAACTTTTAAACAAATTATGACTTTCACTATTTTAAAGAGCCTTTCACACACTATTCGAATCAACAAAAAAGTGAAAAATGATTTTTTGACACGTAGGTACCTTTTCATAGACCAGGTCACATATATGTATATATATAATTGGCGCGTACACCCTTTTTGGGTGTTTGGACGAGCTCCTCTTCCTATTTGTGCCGTGCGTCTTGATGTTGTTGCACAAATGGAGGGACCTACAGTTTCAAGCCGACTCCGAACGGGAAATATTTGTTATGAGGAGCTGTTTCATGGCAAAAATACACTCGGAGGTTTGTCATTGCCTGTCGAGGGGCGACCGCTATTAGAAAAATGTTTTTATTTATTTTGGTGTTTCACACCGAGATTCGAACCTACGTTCCCTCTGTGAATTCCGAATGGTAGTCACGCACCAACCCGTTCGGCTACGGCGGCCGCCGGGGTATGCACGTATATAAAATTTGGCTTTCAAAAATGCAATTGCCATTCTGGATTACGGAAGTCCGCTGTCAGAGGATATGATTAGGGAAAAGTGCATAGTTGTTTTTAATATATGAATTCTCTTTATTTTGTTTTTCTTAAAATAAGATACATCGCAGTAATCATTGGACGGCTTACAAAATATTTTTGTATTAATTTTAGCTGTTTTTTTATGTTTTAATTTGCCTTAGCAAACATGTCTTAACTAATCTTAAATATTATACTTAGCTCTAGATTACATTGCAGATAGGGAAGTGCAATAATATAAACTATAAAATTGATAAGCATGCACAAATTTTTTTTTTTCATTATACAGTTTTCAAAAATATGCTCATATCTACATGAAGGTCAGCTCTAAATTCAAGGACAAATATATAATATTTACTTATTCGTTGGAATTTTATTTTTACAAAAAAAATGTTTCAATTAAAATGCACTAGTCCCAATTAATTTGAAATCTAAACATGCTACTGTATTATCACTTATACATACTTATATTGACATTTGGGTTGGGCATTTTTCATTAATTTAAATCTAGTAATAAAATATGAATAAGTAGCAAACGTAAGTACATATACACAGCGTTTAGTTCGAGCAAGAAATCTATATGTACATGACACAGTGCAGTTTGAAATGAGGACTTCCGAAGCGGAAAGCTGTCAAGTCATCGAAGCATCAGTGGTATCAAGTGCATCAATTATCATTGGATTTATATATTTACATTCTTATGCGCAGGTTTGTATGTATTATGATGTCAATGCTTCTGTATGGGTATGTCATGTTCCGCTTCAAGTGAGCGCAGAAGCATAATTATGCAGATCGAAATGCTGATTTCTATAATTTTAATTTCAGCGAATATCAGTTGGTGTACCCAGCTAGCACGACGGCGCTCAATATGGACGAGAGTGACGAGTTCGCGTCTCTTTTTTGCAGAGATGATTTTCTCTTTCTTTGCACTTCATTTTAAATTTCGCCTCATCTTTTGGTCAAGTAACGACTAAAAAAACTGTTTACTGATTTCTATTGCTCTCCGTTTTTCGAACTTTTTCTATCTCTATTCTTTCTCTCTTTTTCTTACTCTATCTCTCTCTTTTGCGCTCTCTCTCTGCGCATTTTCACTGTGGCACTCCAATGGACAGCACTTTTGCATTGCCATTGCGGAAGATGCACTCCTTGGCTGGCAATTCACCAATCAGATACTCGCCCATCAGCTCGATCGCCGAACTTGAGTGTCCGGTGCCGTGGAAGGCCAGCGTGGCATCACGCCCAGCATGTTCCATTATGATATCCTCACCACCGGGATGATCGCGCAGGAATTGTGTAACATCGTAAATGCGATCATAGATGACAATCCAACAGTCGGTGTAGTCATCGTGTTGTGCGACGGCGGCAAGTGTTATTTCGGATAGACCGCGCGGCAGACCGGTATTGCTGGATTCCTGTGGGAATGTTTTGTGCAGTCCCATATTCGTTGTTGTTGTCACTGGCTTTTTAGCTGCGGAGCCGAGACCTAAAGTCTGTAGTAGACTGCTAAGCGTCGAAGTCATTATTTCAAACTGGTTTTGTATCGAGATGAGTAGCGCAACTTTTTCTGCTTGAATGCACTGATTTCGCTTTCGCACAGACGTAAGTGAAGTTTCACTTTCGTTGTATCTCCTTTTACGTTTAAGCCTTATTTATGTATTTATGTATTTATGTATTTTTTTTTTTTTTTTTTTTTTTTTTTTGTTTTCTAACACAAGCACTTTTTAAACGTGTGTGTGATTTGAAGCGTTACTTTTAATGTTCATGCAAGTTTACACCGTTTTGTATTTTTGTAAGGCTTCCTTTGCGCCGTTTTGATTCACCCTACACCAATTCTAGTCGCTGAATGCATTAGCCATCTCGATTTAATCTATTTATATGTTGGACGTAGCTATAAGCAAGCTTCTATGTAGATTGTCTTATCTGAAACTTGGAGCGTGGCGTATCCGCCGCACAGTCTCACTTTGTGCCCAAGCGACGCAAGAGCAGTCGGTTCTGAGTTTGTCGTCTATCAGCCGATTTGATCTGCGCTTCGGTCGGCTGTCAATTTGTCACAGTCGTCACATCTTACCCTCAATGCTACAAGCGGTTGGCTCTGCAAATATCTCAATGAAACCTGACTCACTAGCTGGTTCAGCCGTCATCAGCACTCAGCTCTTCGGCGGCATGGCGGGGCAAGTGTAAGTTAAGCTTATGGTTTGTGCGGTTTTATTAATGAATGAATGCTGTAATTTATTGATTGCCTCATAAGCAAATCTGTTATATGAATTTTGTTTTACGTGACCATCTAAATATAAAAGTTCCAATCTACATGCATACATACGTACATATGTGTATATAATATGTACTACCCACTGCATACCTGATAACTCAAGTCACCAATCATTTGTAGTGCGGTCTTTTTTATTACCCCATTGAAACAGTAGCTGAAAACAGGGAAGCGTCACAGGGAAGTATATCACTTGAAGGCAAATAAATATCTATGTTTAAACATATTCGTGCATACATAAACATTATAAGCATTGCGGCGTAAAAGAGGAAATGCAAAAATCCGGGTTCTTGACATTGACAACATTTTTCTTTTCACTTTCTGGGCACATACAATAATCGCATTCTATTTCATGCAAAATTTAGCTTCCGTTGATTAAATTTGCATACTTTGCATCGTATGATAGCAGTGAAATTTAGAAAATAAAAATTGCAATGACAGTGGCGGATTCACGTAGGGTGGAGGTAGTTGTATTCATGCTGGTATCCGAAGTGTTGCTTCCGCTTGCTGTGTTCGGAAAGCGTCAATATTAGCCAGCTGTAGTTCGAAGTGTGCTAATACATACAGCTTCCAGAAACTGAGTCCTTCTTAGAAGAACTGGAACTTATTGACAATTTGTCACACATTGTTTGTTTCTCATTTAATTTAAATAATTCCTTTATGAAAGTATAGCTCATTCTTCTACAAAAAACAATATTTAAGCTTTGTGTATATCAAAACAAAAAAAAGGTCAATAAATTTTCACTACTTCACACTTCACTTATTTAAGTGAAATACATTTTTCACACCGAAATATACTACTTTTATACCATTCACAAAAAAAAAAATCTTCAACTTTGTTTGAAAAAAGGTTTTGTTCGGCCTTCTTCATCTCAATGTTGTGCCAAAATCTGCATTTACATACATACAGGGTGGGCCATATAACGTTTGCTTTTCGAACCACCTATTTTTTTGAGAATGGTAACACAAATGTCAAATGTGTTCCTAATTTACTTAAAGGTTTGAAATTTACGAAATGGGACGCTATACGCTTGAATAAAATACGCTATTTCCAAAGTGGTGAGTCTTCTTCTTCTTTTCTGATTTTCACATCGGTGGCTACGTCAATAAGCAAAATTGTCAGATTTGGGGCTCAGTAAATCCACACGTTACTGTAAAGAAGCAAATGCATCCACAACGAGTCACTGTTTGGTGCGGTTTTTGGTCTGGCGGCATCATCGGGCCATTTTTTTTCGAAAATGAGCGAGGAGCCGCGGTTACAGTAAATGGCGAGCGTTACCGTGACATACTCAACGAGTATTTGTTTCCAAAAATTGAAGTGGATGACATGGACGACATTTAGTTTCAACAGGACGGTGCAACTAGCCACACTGCCAAAGTTACACTCGAACTTTTGGGTACCGTTTTTGAATTCCGATATCAATTGGCCGCCTCGGAGCTGTGATTTAAGCCCGTTGGACTATTTTTTGTGGGAAGCCGTTAAGGACAAATGCTATGCGAATCATCCAGAGACGATTGATGTTTTAAAACACGAAATTAAAGTTGCCATTCATGAAATAGGAGCCGAAACAATCGAAAATGTGCTTAAAAATTGGGTTGATCGGATGGCCTACTATAAAGCCAGTCGTGGCAGTCATTTGAACGATATTATTTCTCATTCACAAATGACAATGTTCAATCTTCAAAATAAAAAAAAAAGTTTGAAAAAATATTAATCAGTTTTATTTATAGCCGATTCAGAAAGCAAATTTTACATGGTCCACCCTGTACATAACTCCTTTTTCTAAATGTGGGAAATATAAAATATCTCTGGACGCCAGTTCTTGTCCGTAATTTTCACAGAGATGGCCACAGTAGAACTTCAATACCTCTCATAATTGTTTCTTCATTTTTGTAGAAGAAAAAGAAAATATTTTTTTTCTGGGAATAGCAACAAATGCTTGAGTTCTGCTTATAACTTCTAAACCCAGCTTATTCAGATGCTCGCAGGCTGAATCCACTTGATCGGGCTTGCGCTTGTTCTGCATGAAATTCAACTTATTTTTGAACAAATGCATACCGAAAATGTTCGTTGATCAAAGATCTGTAGACGGTTTCTCAAGCCATGCCAAATAAGGATTTCTTGTTTTATTCGACACTTTTTCATTATTAAAATTAATAAACAAAGGGGCATCATTTGCAATAAAAATTAAGTTATTTTATCAAGGAAATTAGCGTTCGCAGGATTATTTGAAAATAGGCTGACTAATTTCGACAGTCCCCCAAATATTGAAGTTTGCAATACGCTACTGAATTTAAATTATTTAATAAACTATTCTTATTAATATTGATATGGAATAATAACATATTCCTAGAAAGTCAGTGATTATGAAAAGTCTTCAAACACGCGTGCGGCCAAATAAATGTTTACACACCTTATTCCAAAAAAACTCGAACGTTTTTGAATTGAAACAATCAGTATATTAGAGTGGAAAAATTTTCCAGCTACTGCTAGCTATCCAATCCTCTTTCGAAATGTTATTTAGGATGGTATTGAGAGCGACATGCGTGGTTTGAATCCATGCGCGACGCTTTTGTGTCTTCAACAAATGCAGTTTAGGGAACAGATGATAGTCACAGGGTGCCAAATCAGGTGAATATGGAGTATGAATAATTTACCCTCTTGCTAGTAGTGATATTCTTTCGCTGCTCATTTTGATACTTTTTTGGGCTTCTGTTGGTACAAAACGCAATTTCAAAACAAGCATCAATTCCAATGGGTTTTTACCTAACAATCTTTCAGGCAGAAATACATGCCCTCCAGATATGTGTGAGAGAATGTACCCATAGAAGAAGAAAGCCACATTTACATAGCTCTTCTATCAACTGTAATCACCAAAAAATGGTAAAAGACTGCCTAAACCTTCTTAATACTACGATAGGTTACTTCAACTATTAGGTTGGCTTCCTCGATATTAGGGATATGAGGGAAATGAAATGACTGAAAAGTGGCAAACATGCCTCTAATTGGTTTTCAGCCTTTCTGTGAACGTACAACAGGCCACATTAACAAATTTCTCAGAAAGTGGAAGGAAAAGAAATCCGTAGAACACGGGCGAAATTCCATCGGTCAGCGCCAAACGAAACAAATCCTCACGTCGGACAGAGGATTTTCTGGAAACCTACTTACGCTCAACAGAGTGGACTTATGACTTTTTTAACTGGTTACTTTAAAGGCCACTTAATGAAGATATCACCCAAATAAAATTGGTTTCTGCCGATGTTGTGAAATGTACACTGAAACTTCAGAACATATTCTTTGTGAATGTCCTACACTAAGCAGAAAAAGGCTAAACCACCAAAATACATACTTATATATACTTATATACTTATATACTACTATACTTATATACTTATATACTTACATACATACATACTTATATACTTATATATAAATATAAGTATACTTATACTTATACTTATACTTATACTTATACTTATACTTATACTTATACTTATACTTATACTTATACTTATACTTATACTTATACTTATACTTATACTTATACTTATACTTATACTTATACTTATACTTATACTTATACTTATACTTATACTTATACTTATACTTATACTTATACTTATACTTATACTTATACTTATACTTATATACCTAATTAAATTTTTTCCCCAAACCCAGCATTTTTTGTATTTGTAAAAAGTTCATTTTTTTGGAATAGACAGTGAATGCATACCTAGCTTTTGCAGCAACAACTGTATATACGCATGTGTGTAAATATGTTTAAAGACAATGTTTGCCAGTTTCTTTAGACTTGTGTTGACCTTAAACCTGACACAACTGATCCAATAAAAATACATACACCGAAAGCTAAAGAATTTAATAAATACATTGTCATGGTCATATTTAGTTTATATGAAATGTCCTATCAATATGGAATGAAACAAAAATAATTAAGTGCTACAATTAGCTGAAGATCAAACAATTTTTCCAACGATGCCGGTTTGGCTAAACAACGAATTCGCGTCGTACCAGTCTAAGCAATATGCAAATGGAGGCATGAACATTTTTATTGCGCAGTGTAATCAATGGCAATGATCGTGAGCGACAGTTTGTCAAAACATGTTGATGATGTCGTGCGAGTCGCTGGATTATTATCAAAAGTTTGAACAAAATATTTCCTAGGATTGCCCGCATAATCATTTTTAATGCGTCATATTTAGTGAAACTATAAAAACTGATGTAAATTAATGTAAAATGTGGTCATTCATCCATTATGATGAGGGCACGGATAATCGTCATACCTTGGCCCCCCGAAACGAATGATAGAGTTTGGCAATGAATTACCTGGACAACCACAAATTAGATATCAAATTTTCGTACCTCTTCGTGGTAGATATCATAAAATTTGCTTGGCCCAGTTGGTCAGAAGTATATTTCTTTTTGAAGTACGCGATATTTCAGGTTTACGCCATCAAATTATATTCATGAAAAGTGATTGCCATGATAGCTGTAGTCGTGGACCAATATTTTACAAATCAATTTCTTTAGTAATGGCATGAATTTCTTGTGGTTGCTGCTTAGCTAAACTTTTTTTTATTTAATTTTTGTTTCATTATACATATAAGGTGGCGCAAAATTAATCACTCCATCTGAAGACATATTTATTTTACAAGTTTCAAATTAGACAGCTGCAGTATACAAATAGACAAGCAATGGAGCGCGCAAAGGTCATAGTAACGATTTCCATCACTCAAAATTATCTTTCTTGTTATCTAGTAAAAAAGTGACACAAAAATAAAATTGGATGATTAATTTTGCGCCACCTTGTATTTGCATGTGAATAGTTATAGCGAAGATATAAGAAAATAGTATAAATTTATAATAACCTAGTGAATGAAACAGAAAAAAGCAAACATTTCTCTTGAACCCAACGTTTCATATGATTTGGCAGCACTGCACTATTTTTCTTTTGGTAGTTTGCAAAGAAAAGCAAGCAATACAAAATGCAAGGAACGACTAATTTCTTTAGGAATAAGTACAATTCACAAAATATTCCTACTTATACTACTTGGCAGCACTGACCTAAACATGTCGCTTGTGAGCTGAGATGCTAAATAAAAAGTTACTTGAACATCGCTAAACTGTTGAAGATTTCACACACACATTTTTCGCTTATCATGCATCGAAATTCTCTACCGGCAGAAAAGTAGTTAATTGAAAGTGGCTAATAAGAGCGTTTCAAAGGAAGAAGTTTGGCACACAAAAATAAAAAAAAGTTTATTGTAAATTAAGAAAAGTCATTACTATTTTTTGTTTTATTTTACATGCGAATAGCTATAGAATAACAGTAGGTACATAGAAACGTAGTTCACAAGCACATAATTTAAACAAATCTTCCGAAGGGTGATTAATTTTGCGCCACCATTTACTTGGTAGTAAATTAATTAAATGAATTACATCAATGATTTATTTTCAATTATCTCTCAAATTTCAGAAATATTTCGTTTACCAACAATTATTTTTGAAAAATTGCGTAATTGTATATCTTTTTACCAAAATTTTTGCTAAATTGTGCAATGGTGTAAAATTTGTGAGACCAAATTCAACTTTATATATATATATATATATATATATATATATATATAATTGGCACGTAGACCCGTTTTGGGTGTTTGGCCGAGCTCCTCCTCCTATTTGTGGTGTGCGTCTTGATGTTGTTCCACAAATGGAGGGACCTACAGTTTCAAGCTGATTCCGAACGGCAGATATTTTTATGAGGAGCTTTTTCATGGCAGAAATACACTCGGAGGTTAGCCATTGCCTGCCGAGTGGCGACCTCTATTAGAAAAATGTTTTTATTAAATTTGGTTTCACCGAGGTTCGAACCAACGTCTCTCTGTGAATTCCGAATGGTAAACACGCACCAACCCATTCGGCTTTAGCGCACAAAAATCTGTGAAAATCAACTAAAGTTGTTTTGGCGAAAAAAGTAATCTTGTATAATATTATTATTTAAACGGGTAAATTGATTAAGAATAATAACAACAACATTATACAAAATTGTACATAAAAACAAAAACAGATATTTACCCTATTTTTATGTGCAAGCGAAACTTTTTGCGTTCGAAACAAATGAGGTGACCTATTTTTGTAGTTTCCGATTTTGTTTTTGTTTTTTAATTTATTTCACTTCATAAAGAAACGTATGCTAGTTCGCTGTTAGTCATAAAAAATAGGGCTGGTCCAAGCTTACTCACAATCGTGCAGATCTTCCGTCAGCCCGTACATACGAAAAAACAATAACAAAAATTTGTATTAGGTAATAAGAAAGCGTTCCCAAAGTAAAAATAATAAAGCACACAGATTGTTTGTAAATTACTTTTTTATAACACAGGGCTGGCGATTTAAAGTGGAAGCATTTGTTTGTAAAAAAATAGGTATACATGTTTTGCTGTTCATTTGTACACTCGTTTAATTTAATTCAGGGAGGACTTCTCGAGCTTCTTCTTGAATATGATATTGCGCAAATTGTCATATCTGGCGTTGATTGCAAAATTAATTTTTTTTGTAAGGCTTCTAATGTCGTGCTCAGTATTTAGTGGAATCAAGTGATCTGCATAGCCAGCTGAAGCTGCCATTTGTCGATATCAGTCGCTTTAGGCACTATAGCTGTCGATTTTGTTCGCACATTTTTGAATGCAAAAAATCCAAAGTCTTGGAACTTGGACTTTTTGGTATCATTTGGAAGCTAAAACTCCAATCAAGAAAAGTTTTTTTAACTATTTTGTGATAAAATAGACCTTAAGTTTTATACATCCCCTCAAATCACAAGTAATTTGTGCACATCACTTCATTTCCACTTTAGGCATATAAAAGCTGTTGTTATAAAAAAAATTTTAGAAACACATTTTCATCTCTAATACGACACACTGCTGTTATTTTATAAAGATATCTAAGATGAATCCAAAACTGTATGTCTTATGAAAAACATTAAAAACTATATATTTTTGTTTTTTCGTGTTTGAAGATGCTAAAACCCAAAAATTGGAAAAATTTAGCAACAAAAAAAAAAAAAAAAACAAAAATGGCAATTTGAACCTTCTACTACTAGGGGAAAGTAATATTTTCTTTGCCTTTTTCCATATCACGAAAATATTTAATTAAAACAAGTGCGTTCATCTGTGTTTTTTTTTCGTATATTTACCTACATATTTACTTATATAAAACGCGAAAGCATTTTTTGTGAGTGTGATCAGACTCGAATTGTTTGTACGATTTTCAAAAATGAAGTGTCGAATTGAAGAGCTTCTTCAACAGTCTCGACTTCAGTTAGAAGCCTCGAGTATCAGTACAGGGTAATTTGAATTTGATGAAATGAAAAATCAACATCTGGGGAGATTTTTCTTTATTCAGTAATGGTTAGAGGGATTTAGATGAAATTTGGGACATGAAAAGTGGGCAATAAGTAAGGTGAATTTGGTTGTAAAATGAAAAATCTTTATTTATTCTTGTAAATCAATTTCATCCCCTTCAAAATAATGCACTCTCGATGAAATACGCTTATGCGAACGATTTTTCCAATCCCCGAAACATGCCAAATAGTCCATTTCCGGTATAGCCATCAGCACCTTTTTCGATTCAGCTTTTATCTCCTCAATCGACTCGAAACGCGTTCCCCGGAGTGGTCTCTTAAGTTTTGGGAATAGCCAGAAGTCACACGGAGCCAAATCAGGCGAATACGGTGGTTGCGGACGATATTCGTGGAATTTTTGGCGAAATGGTCACGAAGAACGAGTGCAGTGTGAGACGGCACGTTATCGTGATGCAAAAACCAAGAGTTGTTGGCCCATAATTCTTTTAGACGAATTACTTCACGTAACCGAAGCATAACGCTCAAATAATAGTCCTTATTAACAGTTTGGCCAGGTGGAAGGAGTTCATAGTGCACCACACCACGAAAATCGAAAAAAACTGTCATCATGACCTTTATTTTTGAACGACTTTGACGTGCTCTTTTCGGTCTGGCCTCGCCTTTAGCACGATATTCGCTTGATTGGTCAGTTGTTTCAGGGTCGTAAGCATAAATCCAAGTCTCATCTCCCGTAATGATGCATTTGAGCTTGTCCTGATGGTCTGAAGGCATTGTTTCACACACATCAACGCGACGACTTTTTTCCAAGAAATTGAGAGTTTTCGGTACCAAACGAGATTTGACTTTTCGTAGGCCCAAATGGTCTTTCAAAATGGTTTTCACAGATCCTTCTGATATTCCAATCATATCAGTAAGGTCTTTAACAGTCAACCGACGATTTTTGAGCACTAACTCCTTCACTTTATTGACGTGTTGGCCATCTGTTGACGTCGATGGTCGTCCGGAGCGCTCCAAGTCATCAACACGTTCTCGACCCTCTTTGAAGTCTTTGTACCACTTATAAACATTTTTCTGCGACATGGTGGAATCACCAAATGCCTTCTGCAACATGCTAAACATTTCCGCAGCCGAAATTTCATTCCGCAAACAAAATTTGATGGCACTTCTCTGCTCAATCAAATCAGACATTGTAAAAATCGAAAAATGCACTCTTGGTCGTTTGGTAAATACAAGCGTAAATATATTACTGATAATGACATTCACATGAAAGTTGGCCAAGATGTTATTAACAGTGCTGCCAACTCATGAAAAAAATAACTAGAGCGAAATTTTAATCCCGCGAAGTTTGACAAATAAATTCACCTTACTTTTTGCCTACAGTAGTATAATAGCATGGACATTTTTGTATCAAAAGTTCCTCCACTGAGTATTTAAGTTCAGAAACTGATACATAATATGCAGTGAATATATCATAAATTTATATCTTGGTTTTATTTTCTTAATTTTTTTAAAACTATGTTGAATCTAACACAACACAAGTCATGGCTGAGTTTATTGGAAAGTAGTGTACTCAGTCGCTGTTCTGCCACTTGCGGCCTCCGAGTGAACTCTGACGGAGCTGGTGCTTTTTACCAAAAAATATAAACCTCCACCCTTTCGACTTCCCAAATTGAACAACCACGGTCTCCCGGAAGTTAGGTATCTTGGAGTGATACTTGACTCCAAACTCCATTGGAAGCTACACATTGAAAATCGTGTAAAGAAGACCAGTATAGCCTTCTACTCCTACAAATCAATATTCGGTAAAAAATGGAGACTCAACCCTCAAATGTCTTGGGTGTGCAGGTAACATTCCTCTGATCTGGGTTCCTGGACATAGGAACATAGAGGGAAATGTAATTACTGATGAGCTTGCCAGGAAGGGGACAGAATTGACCTCAGACACCTCCTACCCGGTCATCGGCATCCGCCTGACAGTTGTTAAAGGGGAACTGCACAAACTATTTCTCAGGAAAGTGCAGGAAAGATGGAGCTCCATTTCTTCATGTGCTATTTCGAAAACCCTTTGGCCCAAAATATGTTATACGAAGGACTCAGAAAGTCCTTTGGACTCCTCGCCATTCAATTTCCAAACTCGTAGCTGTGTTTACCGGTCACTGGACGATCAGCACACACGCGAAAAAGCTAGGGTTACCATTTAACCACCATTGCAGTAGCTGTGGAGACCTTTTAGAGAAGGAGGCTGTACTCTGTAAATGCCCGGGTTTGGCAGCCAAACGACTAAGTTCACTTGGCGTTCCATTTTTCGACAGCCTGGGGCAGTGCATCAAAATAAGTCCAATCAATTTCCTCCTCCTGTAGATATCTGTCTGTTGGGGAGGTCTCATAATGGTATCGAAACGGTACTTTAGTGCTACTTCAGGAGTGCCAGACCGGCACTTCAACCATTTCACCTAACTACTTAACACAACACAACTATCTCCCTTCGACATCCAAAAAACTCGAAATAATTGGAACAATCTCCATAATCAGATGGTCAATCCTTTGGAAAAGCGGCCATACAACCATTCAAAATTTACACAAAAAACTTACAAAAATGCAGAGGTTAAATACAGGGTGGCTGATGAAAGCCGCTACCAAAAAAAAATTGAATAACTTTTTTTCTTTTTAAGTTATCTGTTCCATTTTTGTTTTAATTTGCAGATTGATCTTTAAAATTTATTAAAATGGATAACTGGGACACGCAAACAAGAATTTGGATAGTCTGCCGCTATCACGCACTGGAGTCCGTAGTTTTGGTACAGAGAGAGTACAGGCGGATGTTTGGCGGCGATCCCTCGAGCAGATGGACCATAATGAGACTGGTGAATAATTTTGCTGAGCAGGGAACAGTCGCAAGAAGGCCTTATTATCGAAACCCACCAGTTCGGATGGAGGAAACGATCGCTGCTGTAGCTGCAGCTATACAAAGCAATCCAAGGGTTTCAACAAGAAGCGTATCTGCTCAACTTGGTGTCAGCCGACAGTCTTTGCAAACAATAATGCACAAAGATTTAGACTTATTTCCCTACAAAATTCAAATGGTTAACAAACTGAATGCAGCAGACTTGCCGATTTGCTTGAAATTTTGCCAGAAGATCCTGCAAATGGTGGAAGAAGACCAAAACATGTTAAACTGCCTTTTCATGTCTGATGAGGCCCATTTCGATTTAAACGGCAATGTGAACAAACAAAATTGTCGAATATGGAGTACTTCTAACCCACAGATACTCCACGAGACGGAATTGCATCCTCTTCGCGTGACAGTGTGGTGTGCGGTTTCTTCACGCTGTATTGTCGGGCCTTATTTTTTTGAAGAAAATGGTCACACCGTTACGGTTACTGGAGACCGTTATTTGAAAATGCTGAAAGAATTTTTCTATCCAGAACTACGCCGAAAGAGAATTCCTTTCAACTCTGTGTGGTTTCAACAAGATGGGGCAACGTCTCACATAGCCCAGACTGTTATGACAGAGTTGCGACGAAAATTTCCCAATAAACTGATTTCAAGAAA
The DNA here is from genome assembly GCF_027943255.1 of Anastrepha obliqua. NCBI lineage: Eukaryota > Metazoa > Arthropoda > Insecta > Diptera > Tephritidae > Anastrepha > Anastrepha obliqua. The sequence goes on along the minus strand of NC_072896.1, from coordinate 101,560,491 downwards.
CTCCGAATTTCGTTGGCCCCCCAGGTCGCCTGACCTTACTGCACCTGACTTTTTCTTGTGGGGTTTATGTAAACAAGAAGTTTATAAATCAAAGCCAACAAATTTGGATGAACTAAAGCAATCCATTCGGGCAACAATTGCGGCTATTCCTGTCGCAACTCTCAAAGCAGCAATGAACAACTTTTTACTAAGATGCCGCACTTGTGTCAACGAGCATGGGGGCATTTAAATTCAATTATTTTTAAAACTAGTTAAGCTACATTTAATAAAATTTAATGACCTTCAACTTGAAAAAAAAAAAATAAATGAATTCCATACACTAAAAAAAAAGTTATTTGAGTTTCTTAATGTAGCAAAATTCATCAGCCACCCTGTATTTGAATTTAAACTACTAATAAATTAGGGAAAAATATATCAAATTCTGATATATTAATTTGCTTATAAGTAAATAAAATTAATTATAACTAAACTCCAGTCGAATTAGATAAAGGCTGAAAACTATATTGGTTGGAGCCTGGCAGTGAGTATTTCGTATGTTTTATTGTACAATAACCAGAGTAAAAACAATCATGAAAAAATATAGGTCCAATATTTCCACTTTATTTGACCGACCCTGTATTATTTTAGATTTCGTGATTGATTCAGCGGAAGAATGTTTTCCTTAACATTAATATAATGCACGCATACTACTAAACACACACATGAATATAAATACATACATATAATATATATGGAACTATAAGAAACTTAATACAACTAAATGAGATCACCAGTTAAGATAACGTAAACTTGCCGCCATTCAATTAATATATAACTGTTGCAAATTTTAATCTATTTTTAGAGTAAGTTTGAGAAAATTGAGAATGCGAAAAAGAAAACTATTTGCCTGCGGTTTGTGACCTGTAATATTTACATATTTCACTCATTTTTACATTAAACCCGGCGTAATAGAGTAGAGACGTTTTGCATTTTAGTATTTTTGAAATGTGAAAGACGTACAGAGTCAACTTGAATTTTTACTAATCATTCGATTTTTTGATAAAAAAACCACACATTTTGCTCCTCAAAACTAAGGTGGTTTTTTTATTAATAACACCGACTGACCAGATAAGAACGGCCAATATTAAACCGTTAAACGGCTCTCAGAGACTTTGAAGGAATCAGCTGATTTGTTGACGTATTACGGGATATGACAGCAGTAGGTTCACAATATAGATCGGCAAAAACTGAGACTATGTGGGTAATATACGAAAAAATCAACGCAGCTACAGTTTATGTTACTTCGTTACCGCCTGAGCCATAGATGACAAGATGCAAAACTTTCTCATTTTATGTGAAAATGCGCCCAAAACTACCAATTTATGGGCTGGCACAGCTAGACAAAGGGGGTGGACTCTCAGAATTAAGGCCGCAAAAATAATGACGAAAAAAGTTCGTTTTCACGTTAATGCCGCGATATACATATTTTGCAAGAATTTTTATTTAAAAAAGACAAACAAATTACACTGAAGAAGGCAAAAAATGTCTTTGAAATTATGGTTTTGACCTTCATTACTGTTATCTATCAATGTTTAATAATGTCATTTAAATCTTAATTTTTGTTCATTTATGCTTTATACTGATTGTGCTTTCTTTTATTATTTGTATATTAGGGTGGTCCAAAAAAAGTTTGTATGCTGCCGCCCCCCATAATGGTAAAGAATGAAAAATAAAAAGACCCGTATTTTTTTTTTTTTTAATCAGACCATATTTAATGGTGCCGCCGTGGCTTTGAAATATCCCATGTATTTTGCATGAGAAAAAAATACTTTTTCGTAGATTTCATGTAAAAACCTGGAAAATGAATATATTTTAACCGGATAACTCAGTTTCTCTTCATAATTGGTCAGGGAATAACAACCAATTATGAAATAATTAATTTTTTTGTATTAACTATTTTTTATAGAACCCCAAAAAGCCCCCATAAAACGAAAATCTAAGAAAAAATCGAAAAACAATATTTTATATTACTTTTATGATATTTTTTTTACGAAACTTTGTACACATGTTTTTGGAGGTGATAGAAGTAACATAGGGTACCATCAGCGAGGTGGATAGGGTTTGAGATATAGGTCAAAACGTGGACCCAGGTAACCTTCGGATGTGTATGTACAATATGGATATCAAATGGAAGCTGTTGGTGAATGCTTTAGTTCAGAGTATTCCTCATGCCGCTCCGTGACTAGGGTCTCGAGATAAAGACCAAAACGTGGACCCTAGAATGTGTTTGTACAATATGGATATCAAATTGAAGCTGTTGGTGAATGCTTTAGTACAAATGTTGCTAGTAAAAAAATAATTAACCAATTGTGGTATTTAAATGTAGAAAATGTAGGTTTAGCATTTTTTGATAATGATATTTCTATCCAGACTAAAAAAGCAATGATTAAGTCTTTAAAAGAAAAAACACTAGATGAAGAAGGCATTAAACGAATGAAAATTTGTAAAATTGATGAAATAGAAAACAAAGATTTGCAAGATTTCGTATGTACAAAAACAAAAAAATTCTTCGAAAAACTTAATTTTTCAACTGATTTCCTAAAAAATGATCCATCGGCTTGGTGTAACAATGAAAATTACAGAAGGTGTAGCGAAATTATCAAAAAAATTAAAGTTGTGAATGATTCTGCAGAAAGAGGAGTAAAACTCATTACTGATTATAATCAAATTTTAACTAATGATGAGAATCAAAAGCAATTTTTACTTCAAGTTGTTAAAGATTATAAGTCTCGTTTCCCAAACACAATTAAAGGAACATTGGCACAAGCTTTATAATAATTTACGTTAAATCTTTTACTGTAATATATAAAGTATATTTTTAATTAAAATTTTGTAAAAAGTAAAATTGTAAAGATAAAAGCAATTCTATCGTATTTCTTAAGAAACTGAATAAATACATTTTTTTTTTTAATTTAATAATGCTTAAACTATCATTTTACCAAGTGAAAAATTCCTGTCTTCAGTATTTATTAATGTTATTTTATAAATAACTAGCACACCCGGCCCGCTTCGCTGGGCACACTAAAATAGAATAGATATGGTTTAGAACAGAAAAGATATGGTTTTCATATTATTAATTTCTTTATTCTTTATTCAAGCGCTTTGGCATAAACAATATTTTTTGTTTTTCTATTTGTTTTTGAGTAAATATAAAATATAAATTGAAAATCAACAGCTTCCATTTGATACCCATATTGTACATACACAACCAAAGGTTGCCCGGGTCCACGTTTTGACCTATATCTCGAGACCCCAGTCACGGAGCGGCATGAAAAATACTCTGTACTAAAGCATTCACCAACAGCTTCAATTTGATATCCATATTGTACAAACACATTCTAGGGTCCACGTTTTGGTCTTTATCTCGAGACCCTAGTCACGGAGCGGCATGAGGAATACTCTGAACTAAAGCATTCACCAACAGCTTCCATTTGATATCCATATTGTACATACACATCCGAAGGTTACCTGGGTCCACGTTTTGACCTATATCTCAAACCCTATCCACCTCGCTGATGGTACCCTATGTTACTTCTATCACCTCCAAAAACATGTGTACAAAGTTTCGTAAAAAAAATATCATAAAAGTAATATAAAATATTGTTTTTCGATTTTTTCTTAGATTTTCGTTTTATGGGGGCTTTTTGGGGTTCTATAAAAAATAGTTAATACAAAAAAATTAATTATTTCATAATTGGTTGTTATTCCCTGACCAATTATGAAGAGAAACTGAGTTATCCGGTTAAAATATATTCATTTTCCAGGTTTTTACATGAAATCTACGAAAAAGTATTTTTTTCTCATGCAAAATACATGGGATATTTCAAAGCCCCGGCGGCACCATTAAATATGGTCTGATTAAAAAAAAAAAAAATACGGGTCTTTTTATTTTTCATTCTTTACCATTATGGGGGGCGGCAGCATAAAAATTTTAATATAAATTTTTTCCTATGCATTTTTGGACCACCCTATTGTATATATGTACTTATATATGTTTATATGGTGTGGTGATGTCGAAACTGGGAAAATCCCAATTTTTGTTTAAAAAATACCCAAATAATATTGTATTTCTTCCATCACTTGATAAGAAAGAGATAAAGTGTCGACTTTTGAGTGTGTCGCATCTTGTCACCTATGCTCAGAACAACGATTGATTGGAAGAATACGTGTGAAATGAGCGGCAATTAAAGAGTCTCCTACCATTTTAGTTCGAATGCGAACTAATCCTTGGATAAGAGCGATAGGAAAATAAATTTAAATATGGAAAGCAACAAAGGAGTTAGGTACTAAATAGATTCTACCTTCACTTTCAAGTCTCATTATTACCATTTTGTATGGAGTAGAACAGAGCGATTCCATGTCAAGTTATGCAAGTATTTTGAGTTTTATTCTGTGTTGAAGATTTAGATATAGAGTTTAGAGTAAGAGGAATTATTATTATAATTATTTATAGGGGATATATACAATATATCCCTAACTTAATTAGCACAATGGCTACTAGGGAGTTAGAGAAGAATTTTCGGTTCTCTTTAACATTTTTATACATTTTTTTTACTTTTGTTAGGATAAAATTTAGTACAAATTAAATTTTTTTAATTTCAAAAATTTGTATACCTTTGTTTCAGTTTTGTAAGAATAAAATTTAGTACAATTTAAAAAAAAATGTTTTCTCAAATTTTTTTTCCAAAATTTTTTTTTAAATTTTTTTTCCTAAAGCTTTTTTTTAATTTCTTTTCCAAATGTTTTTGCCAGTTTTGAATTTATGCCCACTCAATTTTTTTCTTCTTTTATATTTGCTTATTTTCCTTAGTATTATTACCAGAGGCTAATAAAAATTTAATACTAATTAAAAAAAAAATTTAAATTTTCTTTTTAACATTTTTATAAATTTTTTTTTGAGTTTTGTTAGAATACAATTTAACACAAATTAAAAAGAAAACATATATTGCATTTTTCCAATTTTTTTTTCCAAAATTTTTTTTACAAAATTCCATATGCTCAGTGATTCCTAAAATTTTCATGAAGAGATTCCCATAACCTATTTTAACAAAGAGAGAGAAACTATTTTTAACAAGAAAATTATTTTTATTTTCCAAAATTGGTTTTTTTTAGAATAATTTATCTTATAATACAAAAAATCAAAATTAATGAACATTTTAGTATATATCTAAGATATTTCACTTTAAAAAATTCTTGACAAAAATTTTCAAAATTGAAAAAATTTCAAAATCGCAATTTTTTTTTAACGAATTTTCGTGGCATTGTTTCAACAATAGGCTCTCAAATGTTGGACTCGAGCTCATCTACAGTGGTTGGCTATACTAAGGACTTGCTGTAGCTTCAGAGAAAATAGCAAAGAAGTATTAAGTCATATGATCACGGCAGTCTATTCATGAATACTCGCCTTGGGATGACCCAGTCGTCAAATTTCTCGTCCACAATTTCGAGCGTTGCATGACTTGTTTTACATATAGCGCCATTTTTTTGGAACCACAGATCGAATATACATATTTATGTTGTCGACTTTTGGCTACGTAAAGAGGGTCACCATTGCTCTAGACTGAGTGTCATTGAGGTTAATGGTAATTCTTCGAAAGAAATAAGGTCCGATCAAGCCGCCATGCCATAAACCGTACTAAACAGTTAATGTCTAATGATGCTTCCTCGAACACTTGCGTGATGAAATCGCAATTCTTGCTAAATGTTTTAACATCTGCTGAAGCCAAACAAGTACATACAAAAACTATAATTGATATGTGGTCACCCTGTAATTGAATATCTTGATTTTAATTGGTAATTAATATGAATTCGAAATCGAATTTTTCGACGATTAGCGAGCCTGAACCCATGGTGAAAAGGTTTTTAGAGATTTTATTTGCTGCATGCAAATCATGCAGAATTCGGCTGCCGAGTCCCCCAAGTGACGTGACAGCCGAAGTTCCCCTCACATTTTTCTTTTTCACCATAGTTAAAGAGCAAACCTTGTAAACCAAGCAAACCTTGGCTTGAACCAAGGCGTGCTCACTTTCGACCTCCTTGCTAGCTCCCTTCGATCGCCGTGAGATATGACTCAGAAAAGAAACCTAAAGGAAAATGATCAGAACCTTTAACTTCAACCATATACTACAACTACAGCGTATGTACTTATGTATAAAACCAAGGGACCCTGTTAAAAGTTTTGCAATCAAAGAAGATAACGGGTGATTAGACTGGAGGTACTTTTTCTGATAGTGTTTTTTTGACAGATCACGCGTAACTACTGTCAAACTAAATGCATAGTTTTTTTTCAGTATTCATGGTATTTCATAATGGAAAGTCTTACGACTCAACAACGTTTATAAATTGTAGAATTGCGTTACGAAAATCGACGCTCTGTGGAAAGTGTTCATCGCGTGCTCAGGTCAACTTATGATATTCAGCGATGAGGCTCATGTTTGGCTTAATGGCTACGTAAATAAGCAAAATTGCCATATTTGAGCTGACGAGCAACCCGAAAGCATTCAAGAACGGTCATTTGATTCATTGAAAACAACCGTTTAATGCGGTCTATGGGCTGGAAGAATCATCCGCGAATATTTCTTCAAAAACTAGGCTGGCACCAAAGTAAGAGTAAATGGCGAACGCTATCGCGCCATGATAAATTGAAACCGGTGATCTCCACAACATTTGGTTCCAACAAGATGGCGTACGGCTACCTGCCATATGGAGCAATGGATTTGCTGCATCGTTTTTTCGCTGAGCAATTTATCTTTCGTCTCCGACCAGTGAATTGGCCACCAAGATCGTGTGATATCACACCTTTGGACTTTTATTTGTGTGGGTATGTAAAGTCTAAACACTTTGTGGATGAATTAGCTTCCAATAAGACATGGAAAGCCAAAATTACTAAAGTTATTCACGAGATGCCGACCGAAGTCCTCCACAAGTCATTCAAACTTTGTGCTTACGGATAACCGAATTACAGCGTATTTGCAGCCGACATTTCAAAGGCTGAATGATTCTACACAAAAATAATAAAGATTGCCCAATCTATTTGAATTTGCGTTGTTTTATTTCAATTTAAAATCCAATACCTCTAAATTTATCATTTTTTATTACCTCGATTTTTTATATTTGATTTCACGACACAGTAACCCAGTTAGGGATTATGCCAGTTTATTATAGTGTTCTCCGCAGTTTGCAACATTACTGGGGGAAACATCGTATGAGTTTACCACTCATGCAAATTTTTCTTTAGGTATTTCGCAGTATGCAGAGCTTATGCACTCCTCGTTGTATTGAAAATGTATAAATTAATAAGAGATTAAAACGATTACTAAAATACGTTGAATAAAGTCTACCAATCTCTATTATCGTTTTTAACAATCTCATAAGATATATAGAAACTCATGAAGTATTTATTCTATTCTATTATTTGTTGCCTTGCTCAGCGTAGGGATCTGTACAATCTCATGTGTCTGGTATGCCTTCGTCATGTGAAAATAATCACAAATAAAAAATTTAGATCAACACATGTCAGTCACGATTTAATGGGCATAAACTTAGATTTGCTTCGTGCTTCTTTTAATTGCCTGCACATTCCTCGTAGAAATAAATATAAGAAGAAGAAGAAGACGAATAACATAAATCTTTCTAGGTTTTATTTACTTGCCAGTCCTCAAACGATTATGCACATAACTCTCGTAACGGTTTATAGATTTTTCGCAACTACTGCGTCATTTGCATTTGGCGTGGGACGGTTCACCGCAATTGATCCTATTGTACTGCTGTGTGTAGGAAAACAAAAATAACCGTAATTAAACTGAATTGAATTGAAATTTCCCTGTAATGGAGGTTAATATGTTTTATAATTAATTAAATGTTATCAATTCAGCTTAAAAACTTATCGCCGGTTAATGGCCAAAGCAAATTGCCTACATCTACGTGCGTTTATATGAGTCCATGCGACACCACACGTACTATAAATATTATAAGACCAATTAAATCTTATATATAAAATAAAGTCAACTTTTTGTGTGTGTTCGCTAACCGGCCATATCTTTGCACCGAATTAAACCAAACTTACACACATTGTTAAGTAGGTATTGAAGATGATTTACGTATAGTTTAGATGCCTATTGGTGGATAGGGCTCGAGATATAGGTCAAAACGTGGACCCGGGTAACCTTCGGATGTGTATGTACAATATGGGTATCAAATGGAAGCTGTTGGTGAATGCTTTAGTACAGAGTATTCTTCATGCCGCTCCGTGACTAGGGCCTCGAGATAGAGACCAACACGTGAACCCTAGAATGTGTTTGTACAATATGGATATCAATTGGAAGCTGTTGGTGAATGCTTTAGTACAGAGTATTTTTCATGCCGCTCCGTGACTAGGGCCGCGAGATAGAGACCAACACGTGGACCCTAGAATGTGTTTGTACAATATGGATATCAATTGGAAGCTGTTGGTGAATGCTTTAGTACAGAGTATTTTTCATGCCGCTCCGTGACTAGGGTCTCGAGATATAGGTCAAAACGTGTACCCGGGTAACCTTCGGATGTGTATGTACAATATGGGTATCAAATGGAAGCTGTTGGTGAGTGCTTTAGTTCAGAGTATTTTTTATGCCGCTCCGTGACTAGAGTCTCGAGATAGAGACCAACACGTGGAGCCTAGAATGTGTTTGTACAATATGGATATCAAATTGAAGCTGTTGGTGAATGCTCTAGTTCAGGGTATTTTTCATGCCGCTCCGTGACTGAGGTCTCGATATATAGGTCAAAACGCGGACCCAGGTAACCTTCGGATGTGTATGTACAATATGGGTATCAAATGGAAGCTGTTGGTGAATGCTTTAGTTCAGAGTATTTTTCATGCCGCTCCGTGACCAAAACGTGGTATTGAATAAAGAAATAAATAATATGAGAATTAAAAATAAATAATATGAAAACCATATCCTTTCTGTTCTAAACCATATCTATTCTATTTTAGTGTGCCCAGCGAAGCGGGCCGGGTTTGCTAGTTTTTTATATTTTTATTATCAGTATTTTTTTTGTTTTTTTTTTGTTTTTGGTTTTCCTTGTCCACACACTGCATAGGGCCTCCCATCGTACACGGTTCTGTGCTGTTGTTTTTGCACCGTCCCATAAGATGCCGGCATCTGCTAGTTCGCGCAGCATCGATCTTCTCCAAGTGCACTTTGGTCGACCTCTGCTCCCTTGCGGGTTCCCGTCCAGTGCCATTCTTGTGATGCTATCTGGTGGTATTGTCAATGTATGACCTATTCATCACCACTTTCTGCGTTTTATTTGCTTAAGGATGGGTTCCTCGTTCGTTAATCTCTACAGTGCATCGTTACTAATGGTGTTTGGCCAGAATATTCTGCAGATGATGCGGAGGCATGAAGGATTGTAGCCTCTGTGTGCTCGTGTTAGAGACCAGCCATGTTTCGCTTCCGTACAAAACTATGAAATTTACGCATGAGCCGAATATTCGTACTTTAGTGCGCCTGGAGATTTGCGAACTCCTCTATGTTGTACCTGTATGCATTCGCCCGAACGCCACCCTTGCTTTGTTAGGCTGCAGTTGATATCTTCATCTGCTCCACCATCTGCCGCGACGATGCAGCCGAGTTAGCAGAATCTTTTGACGAGTTCCACCGGACATCTGTCAATAGATATATGCCTTGTGTTATTGTGGTTAACTCTCATAGGCTTGGTCTTGGCGATGTTGACCTCCAGTCCGACAGTGCGTGCTAGTTTCTCCGCCTTCCCTTGCATGCCAGATAGTTTGAGAGAGAGGAGGCAGATGACATCGGCGAAGTCCGGGTCCTCCTCTATCAGTATAAGGCTAACAATTTATCTATTTAATATTGAAACTTTTAATGGAAAATGTTTTAAAGATTTCCAAACCTAAAACTAATTATTAAGAAAAGTAAATCTGCAGCACAAAAAAAGTTTAAAGCCAAGTTATTAAATTTTTATTTAGTTCTTTTTTCATTTTTAAAGGATTTTACTGCCCTAAAACATACGGCTTTAATATTTTGCAATCATTGACCGCTAATTTCTTGTGTGTATCCACACGGATAAGTGAAATTAGATCTTGTGGAAAGTGATGTTCGTGGCAGTGTTCTGTAACAAGTTTCTTGTACAAGTCGACGTCTATTGAATCGGCGAGTATACATTGAACGGCTTAGCGCTTGTCCAAAGCTTTGCATGCTTGGTGGATGCCATGAACCAAACCATCGGCGATCAGAGACTTTTCCAGCACCTCGTGCAAAGCGGTATTTATGTCCATTTTGTTTCCAATTGCTGAAGCGCCGGAGGACACATCAACATCAACGTCGGCCATTTTTAAATAGATCAAGTCGTCTCTACACTGTTTGACAACCGGAAAGTAAAAATTGGGGCTAGTTTATAATTTGGAACTTCGTAATTTGTGTTCCATCCTCCTTTGATTATAAAGTCGTCAAGGCATCGATTTGATTTTTTTGTAAATTTACAATTTTTTTTAACTAATTTTTGACAATTCGACATTTATCTCGCTTCTAAGGCTTTTAGCGCTATCGAACTGTCTTCCGTTTTTGAAAACGGATTAAAAAAATATTGCCCATACATTTTTGATTGGGCTAAGGCTAGGGTTGCTATTTGAAATTTGGTATTTTTTTTTTCGCTGCCAAAAACTCTTATGTTACTTTGGAAGCATGAACGGCTGCGTTGTCATGCTGCAAAATCCACTGCTCATCGGGCATATTATCAAAAAAGTAATAGATTTTTAATCTAGAAGTACTGGAAGAAGTGTCTATACTTGACACTATTCAATTCAGGGGATGTGAAACATATAGACGTTTAGCCTTTGACACTAATGGCAGCCCAGACTATGACAGAATCTCCTCCTCATTTTTCTTTCGTTTATCATGCCAATACATTTGGGAGCCATCTGATCCGTCCAGATTGAATTTATTTTTCGTGGGAAAAAAATACGCTTTCACATTCATCTTCCCAAAATTGGTATTTTTCTGCAAATGCCAATCTGGTCTGTTTGTGTCGTGTGGCTTACTTTGTTTTAGGTACTCATTTTACATATTCTGGATAAGAATCTGATTGCAAAATTTGTTGCTCACGACGGGTAGTAACTTCCAATTAAGAGTTTGTTTAATTTCACCCGGCTATTTGATTTATTTTTAGCTAAATGTGATTGATTTCCCGAACATCTCTAGCGTTAAGCTTTGGTTTTCTACGACTTTTCTTGGTAAATCCGCACTTTTCTTTCAAAGTGAAGTCATGCAAAACCACAGTTTTGCTTCTATTTAATTTTGAAGCCATCTCTACCATTGTTTCTCCTCTCTCTGTCTATGCTACAATTTTTTCCTGCTCAAATTCAGTCAAAGCTCTTCTGCGCGGCCAAACAAACCGAAACCAAAACAACTACGTAAATATGAGAACGAGAAAGAGTAATCAAAATCACTTATAATATAATAGAATAATTTGAATGTAAAAACTTAAATTGTATATTACTTTTTTAAATTAAAAGCAAGCAAACGCTTTTGGTCTTATAATTATTTCGTTTTGCACGGAACAAGAATTTGCGCGTTTCTAAAACACCAGCACTAAATGCGGCATAATTTTCGTTATCAGATGCCAACGAAAATATATTGGCACATTTTTCTATTATCGCTTTCGCAGATCCCATCAAAATCATCTGGGTCTTATAATTCTTTCATGCGTTGAATACCTAATTAGAAAAGGGGAAAAATGAATCGCAAATGTTTCCAAACAATAAAATATGAAGACCATTTTTAGTGAATAAATATTTATTACCTTTATAGCTACACGCGAATGTTTTTAGTTTTCACTCTTCCAAAAGTAGTTCGCGGCAGTTTTTTTTATATATTTCATCAGCACACAAATATGCGGTTTCGGAAGAGTGTTCAAAATGTTGTTTTTGGAGGCGAGGTAATTGAGTTGAGTTGAGTGCTGTGAGTCATGAATGCTAGCTGAAATCGCTCCTAACTCAGTTGCATGAAAATAGTTTGAATTAAAATTCTCAATCTCTCCGTGGCACAACTCTTGGATAGTAATAACTGGCAGCAGAAAAAATTAAGCGGTTTAGAAAATCAGCAGTGCAAAGAGTTGAATATGCTGATAGGCATAAAAGAGAGCCTCACAATTCAGAGAAGTAAATTAAATTTCGAGATATAAAGCGGTAGACCTTTACTGCTTATAAATGATATTGGCTTTAAAAATTTTAGTACTTTATTTTTCGCCTAAGGCTTTAAGCCTTGAATAAATTGTGCCTCTGTGTGATGCATATATAGGTTGTTTTGAATAGTGTAGTTAGTTAACGTGAGAGTAATAAATTATCGTTAAACATTAAATAATGCTTTCATATGACATACAAAAAATCTCAAAACGAAACTCTCTCTTATTTGTATCGACTTATAAATTTTAAATTGCCCGCCAATTTTTGTTAAAGAATTTGTTGACCTGGGTGTTGCCTTCGACTGAGACTACTTATTTGTAAATCATGATATTTATTTCTGAAAACTAAGACATCTACAAAATATAAAATAATGCTTTATACATATTTTTGAGCAAAAAAATAATTAATTTTTAATCATGAACATAATTTGTATGTTATATGCACATGTGAATTTTTATTATGCTTACTGGCATTTACTGGTGCGGCTTGCGTGGCCACGAGTGTACAAGAAGCTGCTAACTTTAAAATGGAGAATAAAGAGATTGCAGCTAAACAAAAGCAAATCAGCACATATAGGTTTTTCCCTAAAAAACACTACTTACAAGGTCTATGCGTCGATAACCCAATACCTCGACGAAGTAAAAAATACCTGGGCAGAACATAGCCGCGCTGGAAAGCTCATGCCATGAAAGAACGAGAAGAGCTTGACTTAAGTAATAAGCTTTAAATAAATAATACAAATTAAATAATTCAATAAGCTATATTATCTCAATTGTCAGCGATCAAACTTATCACTCCGCAACAAATTACCTATTTACCAACAGATACTAAGACCGGCTGGGACCTACGCTTTTCAATTTTCGCGATGCCCTAGGCAAAAATACAGCGCCACTATGCAACGTCCTGCAAAACAAAATCCTGCGAAGCATAGTAAACGCGCCATACTGCTTAAGGAATAGCAGCCTTCATCGTGATTTTTCCATACCAACTACGACGCATCAATTTGGAATTGCCCAGAAACAGCGAATAAAAAATCATTCCAACAATGTCTAGTTACTTCGGCTGAATTCTTCTTTAAAAGGCGTGTAAAACGTACAAGCGTAGCAGACCTTATACAGAGCGAGTACTGACTCTATTGCAAAATGCTTTCTTATAACTTAAATTATCAGCTTAAAATGTTAAATTGCCAAATGAAAAAAGCTTATTAGTTTATTTTTATATTTATATACTTGTTGCAATATGTTAGTATAGCGCTTCTAAAAAATAAAAAAGATTAGTAATTAAAAAAAATTAAAACAAAAAAACGGCTTCTTACTTAGATTTGCAAAATATTTTATACTATACTGGTATATACTCGTAAAAGCCTAATTTAATTCTTTAGTCCACTAAGAATCAGTATACGTAAAGAAAAAAGAAGTAACGTTTTTTGTTATCCAGAAAAAATTTCATGCGCAGGTAAAACTATGGATTTTATACTATATAGTAAGTTTTTATCCTCACTTTCCTTGGAGTGATTTTTCATTCTCTTATCTATCTATATATAATATATAAAAATTAAGCCGAAAAAAAGTGTGCGTTTGTCCGTGGTAATCTCAGCAACGCGTGTAAGGAACACAAGTTTCACAGATTGCTGGTGTTGCTTTGGCAAAGGTTTCTGTGAAGTTTGGTTGAAATCCGATGACGCGTGTGTGTGCGGTGCATCGGTTAAGTGAGAGCGTTTTTGCTATTTGCCGCACGTATTTTTTGTACCGCACATAACATTCGTTAGAATTGAATACATTTTGGTCGTGTGTGTCTGTGCCGATTATTGTGAAATTTGGTATATATATATATTTTTCCATGGAGAAGGTTAGTATAATATGCTTATTGATTCCACTCGCCACCAGGTGGCGCTGCCGAAGGACAAAACGAGGACCCTGGTAACCCTAGGATGTGTTTTTACATTGTGGGTATCAAATCAAAGCTACTGATGAGTTCTTTAATACAGAGTATTTTTTAGATCTCTGAGTGACCAGGGTCTCGAGATATAGCCGAAAAGGTGGACCAAGGTACCCTTGGATGTGTTTGTATAATACAATATGGGTATCAGATGGAAGCTGTTGATGAAAACTTTTAAGTGAAGTAATTTTTACTGCCCGTTTCCGGGATAAAGAAAGGAGATGGAGCTGGAGGTGGAAGAGGAAAAGGAATAGCTACAGGAAGGGGAAGGGAAAGACCACTTATTATTAAAAATTAAAAAAAAAAATTCTAAAAAAATTTTAAAATGTTACATATACGCTTATTATATAAACGTTAATCTGAAGTCAGATGTAGTGAAAAATTCATTGTATCATTGCCGGCATGATTGGTGAACGTTTTCTTAATTTTTTGCAGAAAGGTTATGCTAATATGAGATATTACCTATATCATTCATATATTTACGTATTACCTGCGTACTCACAAATATACGGTTGAAGCCAATATATGTCAGTTTTTGTATCATACGATTGATATTGTTGTTTATGTGTAAACGGGAGCGCATCTATGCAAATGCAGAACGGAACAACGACGCGCTCAAACTTTCTTTCTGATCTGGCACTCGACACACTTAACTGTTAAGAGATTGATGAATAACGTCATTGAAGCAACAATTTTGAAAGGAAAATACTCTGGTGAAGAAGTTTTAATACCGCGAATACCAATGATACCATTGGATATGCCTTTTGAATTCAAACGTCTTCAATTTCCTGTTCGCCTTGCATTCGCGATTACTATTAATAAGTCACAAGGCTAAACTTTATCAATTTGTGATATTGATTGAGAATACCCATGTTTTTCTCATGGCCAACTTTATTTTTCATGCTCAAGAGTTGGTAAGCCATCGGTATTGTTCATTTATTCAACAACGCATGGAAAAACGAAGAATATTGTATACCAAAGAACATTACAATAAAAAAAGTAATAAAGTAAATCACATCAAACGTTTTTTAATTGCTACTACTATTTAAAACTTCTTTCATTACTATTTATGCGCGAGAATTTTTATAAAAAGCACACAGTATTTTTCGGCTTAATTTAATTAATTAATCTAGATTTTTTTAAAGACGACCAGCGGAACGGACGGGTTTTCCCTAGTCTATTATATTATAACAGCCGAAGCAAGAGCGTATCATTGCGTTCATACATCTCGGCGGCGCGCGGAATTTTCAATGCTTCGGCTGACGGTCTTTATTTAAATTTTTTTTTTTTCGAACGTTTCGCAGCATCCCACCCACGTACCCACCGCTACTGGACCAGCTGTCAGTTGGTTTCGTCATCCATTGGATGGCGTCTGCCTTCAGTATTAAAATCAGTCAACATGAAATGATGAAGTCAAAATGACCCCTGGCTGCCGGACTATATCTGCTCGTTGTCCATTTTGGTACCCCCATAATAGAGTGGGTACAAAAGATGTTCTTAAGGATGCCTTCAGATCTCTAAAATTTTCTGTCTCATTTCCCTCTTATAGCCCATCCTTGTCTATTAATTAGAATAAAGTGGCTTGAGTGCAGAAGGTACATTCTATAGATTTATTTTGAGTTTAATTTAATTAAATATTCCATCGAGGACTTTACAAAGCTCTTAACTCTTTTTATCTTAAGATATCCAGAACCAATTTCGACTCCTATGCATTTACTGGTCTTCGAGAATTTTATTTTTTATTATTAATAAATGTCTTATATTAGCACCAAGGCAATAGTCAGTAAGAACTTTTGTGTTTTTGACTAAATTAAATAAATAAATAAATTTTTTTTTTTAACAGCCTTCAAGTTACAAAAGACAAAATTTTATAAGTAAAAATTTTATAAATATAAATTTTTTATTGCATATAATTTATTTCATAAAAGGGAAAAGCTCAACAGCTTGTTCGCGATTTTATATAATAATATAGTAAGAAAGGCGACATTGAAAAGGTTAGAATACAAGCAAATTTTTTTATCGCTATATTTATCATCTTCCCTTTGCTATCCATATTAATATAATGCCATAGAGTGAGTAGATAGTAGTAGTGGCTAAGAAAAAAGAAAAGAAAAAAATCAATATTTTATAATAATAGCACCAAATGTTTTAAAACAATTCATGAATATTCTGAAAATACTTTTGCCGTGTTTTTCTATTAGCTGTTAAAAAGAAGTACTGTACTGCTCACCGATGGCCAACAAGAGAAAGTCTCTATGTTTGTTGGATGTTTATGAAACCATTTTGCCTTTTTTTTATTGAAATATAAACTATGTATATTATCGCTATTATGTTCTTGTTAAAGCACTTAAATTAATATTTGATAAAAAAAAAAATAATATATGATCGCTTTATTAGTGCTGATGAAAAGATTTCCCAATTAAAGCCCAAATTTTTCCATTGCAGATGAGTCTTACCACTGAATAAATGTGGGCTAATAGCAGCTGCTTTTCAAATGTTTTCCAAATTGTCTTAGTATGACTTATATAGGGCGCCGTTAGAAAAATCCGTGCAGTCCGTAGTCTCAGTTTAGGCTTTTACACTTCGTCCAAAGCTGTTCTAGTTTGTTGGTCTCTTCCGAATAATAGGATTTTCCAGCCATTTCTTCAAATTGGGCAGCAAATTGTATTTCGAATGCTTCGAAGGAGCCAAGTTAGGAGAATAGGGGCGATGAGAAACGAGTTGGAACTTTATTTCCATTAATTTTGCTCAGACTTTGCACGGCATTTTCAAACAGCGCTCGTACAAGAGCTAATAAATAATAATAATATGTATTTATGGGCTATACCATTCGACGTTATTGGAAATAAATATATGTACTTAATATAATTTTTAAGAGGTTTCATTCACTCAATTTTATATTGTAGTTACCACATTTCTTTCACATTCATAAATCATAAAAATGTATTACCAGCGGGAAGCATCGCATTTAGCTTGGCAACTCCCTTCGCAGCGGCTGTAAACAGAACGAAATAGAACACCAACTTTCGTGCTTGCATCGCCACAAAGCTTTCTGTTATGGCCGTTTGACAGAATAGCTTTTTTAAGGGACTTTTGAATTCATACACCGGTAAGTACGGTAAAATAAGCAAACGCAGAGGCAAATTAGTGACATTTTTAAAGCTTCGACAAACAGCTGGTAGATGGTTTAATAAACTCTTGGTTTATATTGTAATTATATTCAGTATTTGACAGTAGGACGTTGCTCATAATAAATTGCTTAATTAATTCGCATATAACAAATTATTTAACTCATACGAACTGGAAAGCACCCAGCCTAGTACACAACTCGGTTTTGATGATTTCTTTTAGCATCGAGATAGATTAAAATGATAATATATTACAAAACAGAAATATTATTGGAATTAATTTTTTTATTATAATCTGAAAAATAATTTTATTGCATTTTATTTTTTGAATATGAATATTTTTTGAATATTTTGGACGCGGTTACGAGTTAGATGTTACATTCGATCACTCCAATTTTTGACTACTCTAAACTAAATGAGCCCAATCAGTAAAATGCGAGGCAAACGACGGGTATTTGGTTTCAACTCTTGCTCGAGCTTTAAGCTATAGGCACGTAAGCCAGATCCTTTCGTAAAATTTAAACGTAAGTATATGATTTAAAATTTAAAGTGAATCCATTCATGATGGCTTGCCACACCTTACTGAACAGAAATGTCAATACAGTTTGCAGTTCTTAGCTGTCAAACCATAGTTATAGATATCGATAGCTCTCATGCAGCTAAAAAAACACCCGATATTTCGAGAATTTATTTATTTCGATTACAAAGCCAGAAAGGTGCCTCTCCTTCTGAAAAGCAAAATCTATAAAATGCCTGCGTGTGCTACCCTGTTATATATATGAAGCTGAATGCTGGGCTCTAAATACGTCCCATGAAAGAAAACTTGAAATAGCAAAAATGGTCAACATGGGTCACAACATTAGATAAAGGACCAAGCCGATACATTGGTGGATACCTTAAAATAGCGCCGAGTGAGCGCAAAATATAAGAAGACCGGCATCGCTGGTATTGTCATATCTATATACAGGGTTGGCCATATTAAACTGACCCATGTGATTATTAAAAAAATATGGAAAAAGAAACATTTTTTTGTGTTTCATTGTGAAAAACATTTAATTTAGTTCAAGGAGATTCGTTTACATCACTTTTTGAATATGATATCGCGCAAGTGGTCGCCCTTAGCTCGTATAGCGTAATGTGCCCGTTTTTCGGCGTTTTCCATAGTTTTGGCCAGCGTCTCGGCCGATATGGCGGCTATTTCCCGTCGGATATTGGCCTTAAGTGCGCCTAGTGTCTTTGGCTTGTTGACGTAAACCTTAGATTTCAAATTACAGTAAAAAGTTATAGGGTTACTCAATGGGTCAGTTTAATATGGCCAACCCTGTAGAAGAAGACTGTATTCGATATAACAAAGAAGGTTCTAAACATTGTTACGGCACCGAGGAAGCCAGGGTGACCCTAACATACATGGACGAAGTATGTAGATCGAAAGCGACATGAAAAATGCGAATTTAAGCACCGAGATGAGCCAATATCGAAAAATTTGGCGATTATGTACTAGGAGAGCTGACCCCAAGTAAAATGGGAAAGAAAACCAAGAAAGAAAAAGAAGAAGCATTTATATATAAATACTTAAATTAAGTAAATGAACCTTTAACGATTTTGTGTGTTCAAGAATTAAAAACAATCTCAAGAATTTCAAAAAAGTTGGGTACGTAGTTTTATAGCCCACTAAATATTGGATTTTGGAAGATATTCGTACTATTTTTTTGACCGCCCACATGCAAAAGTTTGTATGAAATTTAATTTTAATAACGGTGTAGTGAATTAGGTCGTGGTTTTTTTTCATTTTATTTAACAAAAAAAATATACTTCTTCATATCTTTCTGCTGCTCTACGATTATTTTGAACGCAGCTGCATATGCATTTTTTCTTACATACCATAAATGAACCCTTCATGGTTTTGTGTGCCCATTTTGCGCAAAATTCTAAAAAAAATTCGTAAAATCTTCGCTAAAGTTGCAAACTTCTGGGTATGCAAATTTAATATTTGCAAGCTTAAAGTAGGTTGCAATTTGCTTTGATTTTTGATGATTTCTTTTGTTGTTTCTTCCATATGAAAAAAAAATGTCAAGCATTCCTTGCATCAACTTGTGTGTAAAAGCATAAAATTAAGTTAGCTTTCAGTTGAATTCATAAGCTTTAACGCTTCTGCAGGCGAGTTATGTTAACAGTATGCTGCTATTAGCATTCTGTAGGCCGCATTTCATGCTAAACACCAGAGCACTCGACTACAACTACGTACATATATATCTAACAGTTGCGCAAAACAAAGTGAAAGTGCTGTATACCAAAAACAAAACACAACAGAAAAGACGAAGAAGGAAATTAGCAAATACCAAAAATCAAATCAGTCAAAGTACTACCTCGCCGTTGCATACAACGCTAAACTCGATACCAGACGCTAGACAAATACGAAAGCAAAGCCAACAAGTAAAACTGAGGATATTATTAACAAACAAAAACTATATAAAATTAAACAAAAATTGCTGAATTAATTTTAAGCGAACACAAAACAAAATCGTATTTTAAATTTTTTTCATGTCTCTATATGCATGTGCGTTTATATGTATGTGTCACCATGCAGGGCAAATAGAAATTTGAAGTGAGCAGAAAAAAGGAATTTAAGCAACGTCAACATATTGTAGCGGAAGTTTTGCGTAAGAAAACAGAAAATACCTTGAAGGACATTTGTGTATTATCGGTGAGTGACTGGTTTCTCAAAATATTTACTATAGTTAATTTTGTACGAAATATTTAGTAGGTATATTTTCTTTTGCAAACAAATGATGGCAAAGTTTTTCAATCATCACTCAACACAGTACTCAACTGGCATTGAGTTGTGCACTTCTTTTTTTATCAATCAATCGAACTTTTATCTGCTGTTATCTGCAAAATATCTATTTTATTAATCACAAAACTCTGAATCAATTAATTTTTGCCCATATGTTTATGTCTACTAGACAATCCATTTACGCGAGTTTGTGAACTTATTTGTCAGCTGCCAGCCAGCGGAGATTACGAGAAAGGCAAGCATATAAAAGTGGAATTTGACATTTTTTTTTTGCGTTATACCAGCAACAGCGGGGGGGGTCTTTACTTCTCAATCTGTCAATCTGTTTGCATATCAAGCCGTTCAACTAACTCTTAGCTAACGCTCCTGATGCGGCACTTTAAAATGTCAACAGCTGCTGTGCTTCTTGCTGCCACTTTAAATCATTTCACATTTCAACATCAGCCACTTTTTGCTGATGTTTGTGTGGTATGGATGTACTTTACATATGTGTGCATGCAAAGGGTGTTCAATTTAGATGCGTTTCGGATTTTAAATTTAAATAAATCAACGAAAATTCATTCCTGACATTTATGTTGTAAAGATAATCCCTTTTAAATGTTGGCTGCAACTAAATTGTGATTCGCCCATCCGTAAACACCAATTTTGAATGACTCGCTGGAGGACTTCGGTTGGCATCTCGTGCATAATTTTAGTAATGTTGGCTTCCAATGTCTCAATGCAAGCAAGTTCATCCACAAAGCATTTAGACTTTACATACCCACACAAATAAAAGTCCAAAGGTTTGATATCACACGATGATGGTGGTCGATCCACTGGTCCGAGGCGAGAGATAAATTGCTCAGCGAAACGACGACACAGTAAAGACATTGTTTCACGGGCTGTATTGTAAGTAGCGCCCCCTTGTTGTAACCAAATGTTGTGGAGCTCACCGGCTTTAATTTCCTGTATTAAAAAGTCGTTTAACATGACACGCTAGCGTTTGTCATTCACTGTTATATTGGCGCCAGCCTCGTCTATGAAGAAATATGGGCCGATTATTCATCCAGCTCAGAAACTCACCAAACGATTGTTTTTAGTGCATATAATAGCTGTTCTTGAATTTCTTCGGGTTGCTCTTCAGCTCAAATACGGCAGCTTTGCTTATTAACGTAGCCATTAAGCCAAACATGGGCTTCATTGTTGAACCCAATACGTGGGTCTGAGCGTGCAATGAATACTTTTAGAATTGTACGATTTGTAAACGTTGTTTAGGAGTAAAGCTTTCCAATATGAAATATCAATGAACACTGAAAAAAAAATGTATTTAGTTTTACAGTAGTCACGCGTGATCTGTCAAAAAACCCTATTGGAAAAAGTATCCCCAATCTGATCACCCTTTATATACACTTGTGGGCACATAATTTTGTCATACAATCTTTTTCAATATTCGCAATATTTGCTATGCTAATTTTTTTCGTATTAAATATAAAATTTGTTTTATAATAGAGACCTGATGGAAACCTAATGGAAACTTTGAAACAAATAATAAAGAATTTATAAAAATTTAACAAAATGAAAAAGTTAGATCAAAATTTTTAAATTTTAATTAGAATTTTTGGAAAAATTAAAAAAAAATAAAATAAAATAAATGTAAAACGAATTTAATTTTAATTGAAAAAAATTAAACCAAGTTTTTAAATTCTAATCGAAATTTTTTGAAAAATTGAGAAATTAAAATAACATATTAAATTTGAAAACTTTAAAATGAAAATTCCTAATAAGGTTTTCGGAAAATATAGGGGTTAATAGGGGTTCTTGAAAAGCTTCTGGGAGCACAGTTTTATAACCCATTTAAACCCAAAATATTGGTTTGAAGTTGTTCAAAAATCGCCTTGATTTTTGACAGTTTTTTCCATACCAAAGTGCACAACTTTCTTCCATGTACTATATTTCCGAGCACGCCCTTTATATGGCACAGAATTTGAAATTTTGAAAGAAAGGATAGAACTATGATTCATAAGGTTTCTGTTATCAAATGAATTGTATTTTCACAGCAAATCAAGGAAAAAAAACTTTGTCTTGAAATTTAAATGATGCGAGTAGGTATTTTAAAAAGGCGCAGCGTGTCTTAATTATACGACCACGAGTGTATGCCATATGAACAACTTAAACGCAACTCATTCACCCATTAAATATGCGAAAAAGTACACCTTTTGAATATTTAATACGCATATGATTAATGCATTCTTGGTTGCTTTGGACACGCAGTCGAACGGTAGAGTTAGGCGAAAGGACAACCATCAATAAGTGTGTACATGTGTGTATGTGTGTGTGCATGTAGATCGCATGTATGCGTCTGTATACTCACTTGTGTATTTGCTTTGGTTGTATAAATATTATATTTGCTAGCAGCTTGTTTATTTGAAAATATTGCAATGTCGGAGTTGCTTGCCTATCAAACGCTACCACACCTCCTGTGGCGAGAAATATAATATGCGCTACCAGCACCAGAATAAAAACAAATGTACTATAAGGTATATCCACCTTCTATTACACCGTTTTACACCAAGTCATCATTATCTTATTTTATTGTGCCACCATTTATGCTGCTGAGTGGCTCTGTGTTGCTGTCTGTTTTTATTATCCTGCCAAAGAACTTTTCACTTTAGACGCATTGTTGAGCAAATAATGAGCCACACACAATGCCAGGGGGAGGGCACGCTCAACGAAGCTACTTATATTTACACTTCCTTTTCTATATCTACGCATATTTGTATGTGTTCACGTATATCCATAAATTTGTGTTTATTGTTTTGGGTTTGTTATTCGCTCTGAAAAACATATCAGGTTGCAATTGGCTGGATGGGGGATCGCGCACAATTAAATGCCATTTCACGTCTTTGGCTAGCGTTAGTGGTTGGTGGAAAGAAGATCTAACAGCGCAGGTTTAAGTTTGTTTTTACGCCGCAGGAATGGCGCAATTGTTAAAGCAGCACCTTTTGGCTTGTAAGCGCAAAATCTTCAGCAACAACTTATGGTACGCTTGTGTGGCTACAGTTTTAATGAAAGTGAAAAGTTTTGTCATTGTTTCTTATTTATTTTTAGTTGCCGCAATTGTAAGACTCTTGTCCTTCGGCGATTTTTGTGTACACATTGTTGACAATTCTAAATTGCCAAGTTTTTGCGGAGGCGAAGACAAAACATTGTCATTTGGAAGTTTGCTCTTGTTTACACATTCGCGTGAGGTAAATAAATGGGGGTGTTTTGTGAGGGTAATTGTAATTTCTACCGGTAAGCGGTAATTAATAATTTCTCAAATGTTTTCTTGGGTTATTTGCTATTCCCTTTACATTCGTATTGCTGGCAGATGGAAGGTCGAAAGAAGGTTACTCATACGCCCAGGACATACCACCTTGATCAAATAGTTAGTTCGGGCGAATCAAGAGACGCTTTGTTGATTTTGTTATTTCCTTTTTTTTTGCTAGGTGGCCACATTTTGATTAATATTCCTAACAAAAGTATACTGTCAGTGCTTGACATGTGTAAAAGTTACGCAGTGTTGAGTAAATCTAGCTCTGCCACTACGAAAGTGAGAGAAAAGTTAGTCAATAACCGCAAATTAACCAGCAGAGAGCTGACAGAAGACATGAGCATTGTTTATAGATCCATTCAGGACTTTGTAGTTAATGATTTGGGTTGGCGCTATGTTACTGCAAAGTTGGTTCCAAAGGACCTGAATGCTATGCAAAAGAGGGTCGGGGTTGATATCGAATATCGCCAAATATATGATTTCTATGGCTTAATTCAACACAAAATTCATCAAACGCTTTATTACTAGAGCTACGACGTGGGCTTATGAGTAAGACACGCAGTCCGGTAATCCAGGTACCACGCGAATGAATGGAGAGCTTCGAATAAACCAGAACCAAAAAAAACCACTTTGTTTTCAGCTAAAAAAGAAAACAATGCTCAAGTTTTTAATGGATTACTACGGTTTTGTATTCCAAGAATTTTTGTAAACCTCCAAAAGGTCAGGTAATTAATAAGAACTACTTGGGCGTTTTGAGGCGTTTACGTGAAGTTATTCGCAAACACGAAAGAGTTTGTGGGAAAACAGCTCGTGGATTTTGCACCATGACAACGCATAGTATCATCATTATCCGTGAATTTTGTATCAAGAACGGCAGTAATACGGTCCAATAGCCATCGAGATCTCCTGATATGGCCCTTTGAGATTTTTTGTTGGTTTTTTATGTTTGATCGAGTCAAAAACCCACTACTGGGAACCACTTTGGCGTTTTAATAGGTGATACCATTACTTTGTATGTAAGAAATGGAAGACGGCTTCGCTGGCTATACCAAAAATAGAGTCCATAAATATTTCGAGAGCTGGACCAAACGGTGGTATAAGTGCATTGCAATTGAGTTGAGTACTTTGAAGGCGATAAGATCACATTTGAGGAATGTAATTGCCTTTAGAATTTTCTAAGTATATTCCGGGAACTTTTTGATTGAGTTGGTATTCGTCTCATTCACTTAAAAGAAATTTAGCTGATCACTTAACTATTTGCCTGTGAATAAATTTGTTATAAAATTATAGGAAAATGTATGAATAAATACGAATCAGCACACGTAAGTGCAAAGTTTTTTTTAACCTAATTTGATATCAGCAGGTCTCTTTTGTATAATATTTGCACTAATATTTACTAATAATATACACACATATCAATTTATGTGTGTGATGAAGCCGGGAAAAATTAATTTGTGGTTTTGCTCAGTGAGATAACTCAGATTACATGTCGACTTTCTTTACCTAACGATTAGGCGAGTTTTATCTAACATACCTGCCATAGCTCCTCCAACACATGCTCGGGTAGAGGCTCGACCTGAACACCTGTTCAAGTGAGTGCGCACTACAATATTAGGGGGAGGGAAGGCTCCTAATGAATTTATTCTTTATTAAGCAGAATATGCACTAATTTGATAATTTGGAATAAGAAACAAAAACAGCGAGAAAATATCGGGTTTCCTAATAGGAATATTTATTTTAAACTAAAAAAAATATATAATATAAATTTGTTTGTCACTGTGCAACATAAAAAAATTAACAAGTTTCTGATAATGGCTTGTGCTAAAGGGAGCAAAATAATAATCTTTATCATACACTGTTTTTAAGGGTTTAGGCTGAATTTTTTTTAGATATATTCTTTTTTTTTAATTCTCACAGCTGAGGTGCTAAATGGGTTTAGTAATTTCGTGTTGAGTGCTACGAGGATAAAATTTTTATTATATATAAGCCCCCGACCTTCGTGGCATATAAGACGGCGTCTGGATAGAAGTAATTATCAACTTAACTGGCTAACTTATATAATAAAATTCGTCCGTCATGCAAAAGACTCATTCAAGGTACTTTTTTCTAACTTGTGTTCTTCTTATTCTTTATTGGCGTGATAACCGCTTAAGCGATTCTGGCCGAGTTTAACAAAGCGCATCAGTTATTTCTTTCTCGTGCTAACCGTCGTGGCTTTGTTTCGTTTTTCATTGGGTGCATGGTTTTTAGGTGGCGGGCTGCAAACCCAGCGCGCAAACAAAAATATAGGAGTGACTCGTCTCCTCACATTAGCTCTCTCTCGAACAGATATTCGGAAGTCACCCAGAGGATACTTGGGCGAAGCCTGAAATTTGTAAGCTACTTGGATCGCATGCAGAAAAATCGTACACGCCACTCTCAAGTTAATGGCGGCAGGGACTTTCCCAACTTGCGTGAAGTGCTACATATGGAACGATTCTCCTGTTATACAATAGCAAAAAAATTAAAAATTAATACAGTTTGCAAAATAAATTTAAAAAATCACTCTGGAGTGGCTTTGAGTTTTTATGACCCTAAGTTTTAGTAGTCGATCAAAAACTCGAAACCAATTTTTGGCCGTTATCCAGTTTTGTCCAGATGCGGTTATTTATGAGTATGCGCTTTTCTACCAATAAATTTTGTTACATATTTTTTACAATTATACCTGAAAATTTCATATTTCTCATATATCATAAGTTAGGTTAAAATGAGTTTTTATATCATTGCTACTTACATAATTGAATATTTATTTAAACTATACCTGTTCTTTAAAAAAGTTATTAAACTGTCTCTGAATTTGACAATATCAGCAGGTAGTAGGAAAAGAAAAGATGGATTTAGAAAAAAAAAGTAATTAAACAATTAAGTATATTGAAAAGAAGAATACTGGGACCAGTACGAGAAGAACAGGGGCTCTATCGAATCAGACATATCAGCGAGATAGAAGAATTTCGACAAAGGAAAAACGTTGTGTGGTTTGCAAAATTGCAGCGCATCCGATGGCTAGGACACGTTTGCAGAATGACAGGTTAAGGAATACCTACCAAAGTTCTAGATGTGCGTAGACTTGGTGAAAAACGAAGAGGACGGCCGCCGAAGCGATAGGTAAACGTCCTTGAGGACGTCTAATAAGCATAGGAGTGCAGTCTGCCTATCCACGTCTATGCACGAAGATTAATGGAGAATTGTGGAGGAAGCTAAGGCTGACAACGCAGTCGGCCGCCGTAGCCGAATAGGTTGGTGCGTGATTACCATTTGGAATTCACAGAGGGCGTTGGTTCGAATCTCGGTGAAACACCAAAATTAAGAAAAACATTTTTCTAATAGCGGGTGTAGTGTATTTCTGTCATGGAAAAGCTCCTCATAAAAATATCTGCCGTTCGGAGTCGGCTTGAAACTGTAGATCCCTTTATTTGTGTAACAACATCAAGACGCACGCCACAAATAGGAGGAGGAGCTCGGCCAAACACCCAAAAAGGGTGTACGTGCAAATTATATATATATATATTATAATATATAAGGTTGACAACGAGCTGTAGTGCTATGAATGATGATGATGATGATAATTGTTTTAAAATTAGTTCAATAATTCACTTAGTTCTATTTAGCTTAACTTTTTTTATAATCTTGTCACTCTATCGGCGAAAGCGATTATTGTTGGTGTTGATGATTATTCGTGAGTTAATTGTGTGTGACATTTCTTCGATTGGGGTAGGTTGCAGCGGTTGTCCAATGTGGGAGCACTCAGGCTCATAGTCTATTGTGATGCCGCGTTGAGAACCCTTATCTCTCCTAAAACCAGTTTTACAAATTTTTAGATGATATCAGATTCCCACAGTAAATCTATGTCTGGATAGAGCAGGACAATGGCAAAGGAGCTACGAGGTCGTCTCTTTAATTTCTTCTTCATTACATTTCTTCGCTTTATTCACATTTTTTTCCTAGTTTGTTCTTTTTCATCTCCTTCGAGCAGTCAAATCTCTCTCCTGCAATTGCAGTGCTGCCTAGTTTGGGATATAATAAAGCAATAAAATGAGCATTTAAAGAAAAGAGAACGCTAAATTTTTATTGAATTACTTAAAAAGCGTAACAAATTGCCTTTACTGTGTGCATTTTTTAAAGTAAATCCGTTAAGCTTCCGTACCACAGACTGTATTGAAAAAAAAACAGAGTTTTAAAAATCCATCGTTCAATGGTATTTGAAATTTATGTTAAGAAGATTTCTTTAAAAAAGGCCGAAAAAAACTTTTGTGCTCTTTTGAGGTTATGAAGAATATAAGGTTAGGTCGGCTACATCCAATTTGAAAAAGTAGACAGATTTCACAGAAAACTAAAATAAGAGTATTCAACGCATGCGTAAAATCCACACTCTTATATGACAGGGAAACGTGGTTTGAAACGTGTCGAAAAGCATTAGGCAGAAATTACAAATAAATGCCTTTGGATTATTTGTAAAGTTTTTTGACCTAACACTAACCAAAATGCGGACTTGTGGCAGATCATTAAGCAAGAACCAATCAAAAAGGTCGTAAATGGCGATGGATCGCACACACCCTTAGAAAGGACAGGGAAAACATAAGCAGAACAGCGTTGGAATGGAACCCTCAAGGACACAGACGATCCCCACAAAATACGCGGAGGCGTTCTAACCTTCGTGATTAAATAAAAAGTTACAAAGTGAAGTCCAAAATAAACAAGACTGGTGTCACTGACTTCCAGTGAAAGCTTGGTGACATTCGGTTTAGTGGAAGTGAAGTTATTGCGTCTAAAGTGTGAGTATGTTTATGCCATCAGTACAAAAATGAGTTTCGAACAAAGAACTAATATCAAATTTTGTTTTAAAATAGGTAAAACTTTTACCGAAACGTTTGAATTGATGAAAAAAGTTTATGGCGCTGATTGTCTATTTCGTGCCTGAGTTCATGAGTGGTTTACACGTTTCAGATATGGTTGTGGGGACATAAATGGCAAAGAACATACGGGCAGCCCAAAATCAGTAATCACCGAAAACTCCATCGAAATTGTTCGTAAATTTATCAAAAAAGAACCTAAATGAAATTCGTTGAAATTCATGGAATCTCCAGAATATCGATTTATCGCATTTTGACTGATCATTTGGGCTTACCAAAGGCCTTTGCTCGTTTCATTCCGCACAAGTTATCTGAGGACCACAAATTGCTCA
Source organism: Anastrepha obliqua (assembly GCF_027943255.1). Taxonomy (NCBI): domain Eukaryota; kingdom Metazoa; phylum Arthropoda; class Insecta; order Diptera; family Tephritidae; genus Anastrepha; species Anastrepha obliqua. The sequence continues at coordinate 101,531,895 of NC_072896.1, read as the reverse complement.
GAACTCAACATTCGGAAGACTTCGTTAAAGAGACGAGAAAAGACGAGAACTAAATGTTAAGGAGGGCTGAGAGAAAAACATCCAATATTCTAACATTTTTCACCTTTAAAGTAACAAATTGTATAAAAATCAATAAATTTTTAAAAGCACTGAAATCTTCTCAGCGTAAGTTTTTAAATGCAAAAGTAGTATTTTTTAGAATTTTTTTGTATGATAAACATTTTTTTAATTCACAATTTTGGCAGCTTTAAATTAAAAAAATAAACACACATTACTATTAAAAATTTTCGCATTTTTGGTATAAAGAGCACTGATTTTATTCCGAAGAGCAAAAGGTTGGCAGCACTGCACAACTGACTCTGATGATGCGCAATCCTGCTTCTATCACTCTTGAATAACATCTTCTCCTTCTTCATTGGCGCGATAACTGCTTAAGCGATCTTGGCTTAGTTTAACAAAGGGCGCCAGTCGTTTTATGCTCGTACAACAGGCGACAGCTGGACATACCAAATGAAACCTTTTCCATCTGATTTTTCTGATGCAGTGGGCGCTTGCTAACGAAATTTTTGTTTTATAAATTGAATTATATCTACAAACTAGAAAAAAATACCTTGTTTTTACTCTACAACTACTAACGGGTGATTTTTTAGCTAATAGGACTATGAATAAGTTCGTGCGGTTTCATAGTCCTATTAGCTAAAAAATCACCCGTGCGGTCGAAATTTGAAACTTTATTGACGTAAAATGGTTACAAATTTAATATTCAAAGTATTGTCCATCGCTTACTACTACTTTTTCCCATCTTTCTGGCAATTCACGGATTCCCTTTGTGAAAAATTCGGTCGGTTTTGCCGCAATCCACGAATCGATCCATTTTTTGACTTCATCGTAATTACGGAAGTGCTGGTCAGCCAGGCCATGTTGCATCGATCGGAAGAGATAGTAATCGGATGGCGCAAGGTCTGGACTATACGGCGGGTGGGGTAGGACATCCCATTTGAGCGTTTCTAAGTATGTTTTGACCACTTGTGCAACATGTGGCCGAGCATTGTCATGTTGCAAAATAACTTTGTCGTGTCTATCGGCGTATTGCGGCCGTTTTTCTCGCAGTGCTCGGCTCAAACGCATCAATTGTCGTCGGTAGACATCCCCCGTAATCGTTTCATTCGGTTTCAGTAGCTCATAATACACAACACCCAGCTGGTCCCACCAGATACACAGCATAACCTTCAGGCCATGAATATTCTGCGCCGACGTCGATGTTGAAGCATGGCCAGGGTATCCATACGTTGCCCGACGTTTTGGATTGTCGTAATGGACCCACTTTTCATCGCCAGTCACAATTCGATGCAAAAAACCCTTTCTTTTGTGCCGTTGAAGCAGTTGTTCGCATGCCATAAAACGGCGTTCAACGTCTCTTGGCTTCAATTCATACGGCACCCAATGGCCTACCTTTCGGATCATTCCCATGGCTTTTAAACGTTTGGAAATGGTTGATTGATCAACTCCCAAAGTTTTTGCAACCTCTTCTTGCGTTTGAGCCGGATCTTGATCGAGCAATTCCTCCAATTCGGTATCCATGAACTTTGGCGGCGCACCCTCGCGTTCTTCGTCTTCCAAACCAAAATCACCACTTTTAAAGCGTGCAAACCACTTCTGGCACGTTCGCTCAGCTAGAGCATGCTCACCATAAACTTCCACCAAGATACGATGACTTTCGGCTGCTTTTTTCTTCATATTAAAATAATGAAGAAGAATTCCCCGCAAAAACACATTATTTGGCACGAAATTCGACATTTTCAAGTGTGGTAAAAATATTGTTGTTTACGCTTCAAATAAAAAACTTATACTGACGTTTGTGCCTTACGACAGTAGCTCTCCAATGAATGTTTGGAAATGTGGATCGATGGAATAATAATCAAGTTACGCCATCTGTTGTAAAACCGCACGAACTTATTCATAGTCCTATTATTATCTTTTTAAAAAGTTGGTTTAAACAGCTGACGCACGTTTCGTGTTTGTTTCACTGTCAAACATCTTCCGTTTAGTCTATAATTTAACCATGAATCGTCTTACAAACGAACAACGCTTGCAAATCATTGAATTTTATTATAAAAAAGCGTGTTCGGTTAAGAAAGTTTAAGATCCACATTTTTATCGAAAAATCAGCGACGAAGCTCATTTTTGGATCAATGGGTACGTAAATAAGCAGAATTGTCGATTTTGGAGTGAAAATCAGCCAGAAGAATTGCAAGAGCTACCAATGTATTCAGAAAAGGTCACAGTTTGGTGCGGTTTATGGGTTGGAGGTATCGTTGGACCGTACTTCTTTAAAGATACTGCGAATCGTAACGTAACTGTGAATAGTGAGCGCTACCGTGAAATGATATCCAACTTTTTTTGCCCAAAATGCAAGAGCTTGACTTGCATGGCATGTGGTTTCAGCAAGACGGTGCCACATGCCACACAGTACGCGTAACAATGGACTTATTGAGAGTTCGGTGAGTTCGGTGAACATTTTATTTCACGTTCGGGACTTGTCAATTGGCCACCCAGATCGTGCGATAAAACGCTTTTAGATTATTTTTTGTGGGGCTATGTTAAAGCTCATGTCTATTCAGACAAGCCTGCTTCAATTAACGCATTGGAAGACAACATTTCGATTTAAATAAAAATGTTATGCATTTTTCTGAATTTTACGTGTGTTTTTTTGAAAAGCTTTCCTATAGCTCTTAAAAAATCACGCTTTATTTGTCCTTGTATAGGGTGTGTATTTAGAAATCAGCCGAAAGTTTTCCTTATTACTTTGAAAAAGTTTAACTTTATTGTACAGTGTAATTGAAACACTGCTTCATTACGAAAACTTTGTTCTTCCAAGAAATGTCCATTCAATAAAAATTTATAAGTTTCGCTTATCCAGCATAAATAAGCAATGAGCGAAGTACAAATTTAGCAATAAATTTTAGATGAGACCAGTAGTCAATAGGAACACCTCTGACTTTGGTAATTAAAAATTGGGTTGCATGCTGTTATACTGCATGCATCATTTAACAGCAAAGGCAGTGAATTGCGAACATAACCAGAACGAGAGTAGAATAGGAAATTCATTTAACAATAAGACAAGGCACAGGCAGGCGCACGCGTAATTGTAAATATATATGACTATAAATGATAAATTACAATGACTGTGGTTCCCACTACTGGCAGCCAACGAACCGAGAAAGCATTCATGCACACACACGTGCACGCATTTTCGCAAACACAAGCTGTGTATAAAAGGAGGAAATGGGCAGTAAATTCAGCGGATAAACGCAGTTTACTTGTGGCGTGTGTGAAAGCGAGCTTGTTGTATGGAACAAAAAATCTGAAATGAGTGGATAAATTGAAATGAAATTAAAGCAGAGAATAATCGAAGATTTTAATATTGTCCGCAAAATACTAAGAAGGAGCTCAGAATGTTTAATACTTGTAATTAAAATTTTATATGCTTTGAAGTAAGTTTATCTGCCATCGTTTACTTACGGTTTTAGTATCCGTAATGTAATATTATACCAGTACATACCATTTTGCTAGGAAAATAATGTGATAATAGCTCAGTTGCTATAAAACAGCTATTAAGAGCTTTTATCCGCTGCTGATGAGCAAAACTAAAAGTTAATATTAGATGAAGTAAAATGCCAATGTTTGATGTTAGTTGCCATTAATGAGGTACATTGTACGTTGCAATGAGCGATATATACACACTTGGCCAAAATTATTAGGCACCCCACTAACATATAAATAATTTCAAATGGGGCTACGACAGTGACCGCTGCTTTCTGCTAATGTGTTACTGGTGTATTCAACCTTTGACTATAAGAATAAATTGTACCTACTATGGAAAAAGTCATGGCACATTTTGTGGGTAAAGTCTAACAAGTTGAATTTTGAAAGCATTTTAAATATTTTAGCATTTTAAATTGGTTTTCAATTTGTGAATAATCTTCAGTGCAAAATTATCAAGTGGATATAGATAACACAGGCCTGCGAAATTTAACTTTTTTCAGTTTCTAGAATGGCTGTACTTGTTTCTTGTAGTTTTTTATGCGCTGAAAACGAATCTGACCTTCAAAATGCTCCATTACGTCAGGATTTTTGGTAAATGAAGCCTAAAAGGTCAAAAAATGGCCATTTTTGATAATTTTTTTTGGGATAGAAAATTTTTTTTTTCAATTTTCGACAAAAAGGTCGCATAGTACAACTCTTTAGCTTTAAAACCCATGTTTTTAAATTATTGTACGATTTTTTAAAAAAATGTTATGACATTTTGAAATTAACAGTTTCAGTTACGTATACGTTGGGTATAACGTCTATTAGCGTAACTGAAACTGTTAATTTCAAAATGTCATAACTTTTTTTTTTTAAATCGTACAATAATTTTAAAAAATGGGTTTTAAAGCTAAAGAGTTGTACTATGCGACCTTTTCGTCGAAAATTGAAAAAACAAATTTTCTATCCCAAAAAAATTATCAAAAATGGCCATTTTTTGACCTTTTAGGCTTCATTTACCAAAAATCCTGACGTGATGGAGCATTTTGGAGGTCAGATTCGTTTTCAGCGCATAAAAAAATACAAGAAACAAGTACAGCCATTCTAGAAACTCACCCTCGCAGGACTGTGAAAAAGTGAGCTTTGTTACGACAAAAGAGTGAGAATCCCAATTTTAAGTGAGGGTAGGAAGTCTAAGGTTCAGATTGCCAATTTGGTGGAATATTCGTGGCGCGCAGTCGAATGTGCTATTAAGTAATTTATGGAGGAAAAACACCATAATAAATCATAAAGTGGAAGGAAATCTCTGGATGGGAAGACCGAAACCTTTCTGGTGACCTGGAACCAGTGATTCGCAGTGGACGAAGCTACATACAGGATGTCTTCTGATGCCTCCACTACAACATCTACATAAGCCTCGTCCATTTGCTCCCTTTCAGGGAGCGTAATAAACTGCTCAGCAAGCAGTTCCTGTTAGGGTGTTACCGCTGGTCGCACCTAGGCATGTCAGGAGGCACCTCCTCAACTACGCGGATGAGATTCAGGACAAAACGGACCGACAATTACTGGATCGGACAGGGTACAGACAGACAGTTAACGACACTCATCGGGAGACTCTTACCACCTTCGAAAGCTCCCGACTCCCGAATGCCGTCATCGGAGCCCAACCACCACCCATTGTAGACGAAGAGCTTCAACTTTCCCGAGAGTCCCGCGTAACCTTGGCCCAATTACGTTCTGGATACTGTAGCAGGTTAAACTCCTACTTATCCAGAATCGACCACGACATACTAAACATATGTCCGGCATGGGAAGACACCCCGCACGACACTAACTACCTTTTCACATACCTATCAAATCCGCTCATATAACACCGCTCTCCCTCTGGACCCAACCTGTCGAAACAGCAAGACTCCTGGGCCTATCGTTAAGTGAGCTTGACGAAGGTGACCGGTGGCTACACTACACTGACAGGGCAAAGTTATTGCTATAACAACAACAACAACAACAACAACAAACCGAAAACTTATAGGCGAGTCTCCCAAAGGTCGTAAAAAGTCCTCTTCTGTCTTTGCAGCTGCCATGTCGGAAGAAATTGGAAAGCCTGTTTGTACTCGATTAGCTAAAAGAAGGATGCTTTAAAGGATGCAAATCCCGAAAGAAGCCGTGGCTTTCAGAAAAAGATCAGAAAAAGCGCTTAGAATGGGCACTCCGATACCAACATTTTACGGAGGAGCATTGGTTGAATGTTCTGTGGTCTGACAAATCGAACTTCGAGGGGGGGGGCTACGTCTACATCATTTTAAAATATCAATAACCGTAGCGTCTTATCCATAATTTAGATACGCACTAGTTCCTCTTATTGGTACTGATTTATTAAAAAAAAGATTATTGCTCAATTTCTTTTAATTCAGTAATGAATGGGGTTCTATGTACACTTCGCTGATATCTCTGCGCAAAGTTTGGGCTATCCAAAATAATCATCTGCGCTTGATGACCAGTTCGACTGGAATTCGTTGGTCGAATTAAGTAGCTCCAACTTTCAAATTTCGCGAGGCTACTAGATTTTTAAAATTTTGCGCAAGCAGGCATCCCAGATGAGCACTCATATAGCAACAGCGATTTCATATAAAACGAAAAATTCGTAGCTTAGTTTTCATTGATATGGAATTGAAACCCATTTATTGTACATCTGCAAAAACGCAGCTCGAACTTTGCTGATACGGCTTGCGATGTCTTCAATCGTTGCGCCTTCTGGTGTTATTTTATTTCCGAGGTAGCAAAATTCCATCTTACAGCGAATCTCTTTCCATACATAGTAAAACGTTTTGCGTACAATTTGAAATGAATTCCGTTTTGCGAACGTTTTTTCAAGGTCAGCTCCGCTTGCGAACAGCACTGACGTGATCCAAATTTGTATGCAGAACGCTATGTCACCTGCGTAAGCTCTTCTAAATGTTTGCTTATTTACCCTGTGTTCAGCACAGTATCGAGGACTCTAAGAAAGCAGGAGTATAAAAACACCTCAAAATCCTCAATTCTCAATATCAAAGAAGGTACACAAGATAATATTCTTAGAATTCTTGGTGGTTTCGATTTTGAGTGCCAGGTACTTTAAGGGTGAATTAACTAATTTCTGGTATGAATAAAATGCAAGGAAATGCAGAAACTTACACTCTATGCAATGTACATATATCTGATGGACTTCCGATACTTTCTAAAACTGAGTAGGTTAACTTATTTTTATAAAAATATTGCTGAGCCAATAGCTCGATATGATACTAGAAGGTAATGCGTTTATGTATTCCACCAACTACTCGTAATGCAATCGCACCTGTGAATTCCTGCAAATAGTCAAATGGAGACATTCAAACACCTCTGCACTAGTGCTGGAAACACTCGATCACGACATGTAGCTTTAAACGCTTTGAAGGACACCGCTGTCCATTGCATGTCCTCCCCTTATTAACTATTACAACTTAGCTATAAAACTGCAATGAAAAACTTTCTTTTCAATGTCCAAGATGGGAGATGTTCTGCGCAGTTTAACAATGAATTTTAAATATCCCTTGGGAAAAAAGTAAGCAAATTGGTCATGAAGCTAAGCAAATTGCCCCAGGTGACATCAAAGTAATCAAAGCAGTTGCTAGTGAGAATTCTTGCTTAGGTAACGAAAGATGTGTGGGTGAATCACGAAGTACTGCCTTTTGGTTGCACACGAAACGTGCACGTGATTTCATATGCCACAATGAAGCATATATGTCTTCTCCTGAAGGCATAGAAAATTAATTTTATTTGGAACTTAGAAGAAAATAAAGCACATTTCCATGCACACGCAACGAGGCACTAAGGCAAGACATTTGTATGTATTTGTATACCGTCATTTCTTTGTTTCCGCTGTCCCTTTTAACGAACCACGCATCGCTGTGCAAATAAAGTTGGGGTTTTTATTATTGCTGGTAAATGAAGACGTAATACACTTTACTAATATACGTATATTGCACACACACACGCATATTCATGGGCATGTATATAAATAAAGTGCGTTTTATAGTCATAGCACAGGAAAATAGTGATTAGTTTTGAGAATATTTTTTTTAAATTTTTTTTAAGAAAATGTAATTCATTTTACAACAAAAACCATATTAATCCAAGTTTTGAATTTAATACAAATTAGACAAAAAAAATTTAAAATTCTTATGCAAATTTCAAACTTTTCGATTTGAATTTTTGGAAGAGTTCCAAATATGCAGTTTTATAGCTTATTGAATTTTGGTATAATAAAATGCAAGTCTGAACTGGCTCTAAAATCGCGTTGATTTTTGACATTTTTTTCTGTGCTGACTGTATTTGACATTTTCTCCATTTGCTGAATATTTTTTTATTGAAAAAGAAAAGGTGCAACACCTCAGCAAACTCTTTGGAAAATAGTCACCAATAAATTACTGTTTACCATCAAAAATATAATAGACCCGCGTCAGCATGGTTTTATCTATGGACGCTCCACAATTACCAATCTCGTCGTATTTTCACAATACTTCTCTGCACTTTTGAGTTGGTGTCAAGTCGACACTATATCCACAGACTTTTCTAAAGCATTTGACACTGTTTCGCACAGTATTCTATTGCGGAAACTTGACTGCTTAGGTTTTCATTAAATTTTCAAGTCATGGCTAAGATCTTATCTTTCCAAAAGAAAATCGTTTTTAGAAATTGAATAGACTAAATCCTACACTTTTGTGGTGCCCCCGGTGTCCCACAATGGAGTATTCTTGGCCTAATTTTATTTTCACTTTTTATTCATGACATTGGGGCCTGTTTTAATCACTTTAAGCCTTTACTCTATATTAGCCTTAATCCCATGTCGATGGTCGTTGGTGTCCGGCCCGTTTTTTAAGAAACTACTGCACAGTGCATATTTTATACTATTTGTTTATGATAAAATATATTATTATCAAAATAAAATTTTTGAGAAATTGTCTTCGGATATGTTTAGTTAGGGCGTAGAAGATATCTTATGAATTTTTTCTAATTTTCTGTTGGCTTTATATAAAGGGGGGTTACATTTCAAAGGCCGATGTTGAATGTGAAAAACACCTAAACGTCAACGACACCGTTGGACTTCTTTCTTTGCGGTTATGTGAAAGAAAAGGTGTATGTGGATAACCCAGCAACAATTCAAGAGTTATAGGATGAGATAATTCAGCACATTAACGTCATAGAACCTCAATTATGCCTCGAAAATTTGGACCCTCGGATGGAGGTGTGCCGCCGGGCCGCGGCTGCTTTTTGGGCGATATTTTTTGTTTTATACGTAATTGAGCCATACCAATATTATCATAATAAAGAGAAATGATAATAATATTAATACAAAAAAATTATATTTGATTCAAAATCAACACCGGCCCTTGACAGCTAACCACCCTTTAGTAAAAATATGCGCCGACCCATCGATATGGGATTAAGGTGTCAAATGGAACGGCATGGGACTAGGGTTAGTGAAGGAATTTGCCAATCAGATGCTTCTTTAGTATGTTAAGATTTAAACAACTTTGTCGCTCGAAGTGCCCAAAATAGGGTTCTTTTAATATTAAGAAATATTTTCATGGTCCTTTTCAAAAACTTTGAATTTTATTCCTTTCTTTTATACTCTCTTTAAAGTTAATAAGTTTTCTGATCTAGGCGTGATAGTTGATTCCGATGCACTATGCGAGGGATTTTAAATAACCCTATGCTATAAAAACTGTATATAAGTAACTAAAGGATTTTTCAATAAGGGCGGGTAGATGTTGAAATGGAAGGTCGTGGCGTTTGTTGTGTGGCACGTAGCGCCGTCCTGCTGGAACCACATGTCGTCTAGGTCCATATGGTTCAATATGGGTCATAAGAAATTGAAAGGGCCACCACGTCTACCGAAAAATGGGCGCAATGCACGCAACGTTTGCCTTAATGAACACTCATTTTGATAATAAAGTTTTATCATTTGAACGTGCTGTTCAATCGTGTAACTTGCCATGATGATTTGGCATAAACAACTGAATAATAAACAAAAGATTTGACAGGTGTCACCAAAACAAAATGGCTGCCACAGGGCGCCAAAATCGATCCGCGCCAATTGAAAAACCCTATAGTTCGTTCTTATCTCCAATGTGCAATTTTGAATTGTAATCCAATGTATGCCTCTCAATCAAATAAAATCGAAAGAGTACAACGAAATTTTATCCAATTCGCTTTGCAAACTCATTCATTTCTTTGATCTACTACAACCCTACAGTGCTCGGTGGATGCTAATAAATCTGGGGTTCCTTGCCAATAGTTCTTGATGTTTGCTTTCTTGGACAGTTTGCCTTCAATGCTTCTCCCAAAACTTTACGGTTTTAATATACCTTTAACGTCAAAGCAGTCAAATTAAACTATTAAGACTTTTTTACTATTACGATGGCTCTTACTGAGTTAAATGTATCTACAGACAACTCGACCTAGAGTTTGCTATGTCAAGATTTCTTTTCCATGCGAGAATTGTGCTAGCATGTAAGAATTAATTTTAAGCAGATATATGTTTCAAGTCTCTAACGCTATTGTAATCACAGACTTAAATAAAATGAGAATGAAAAGATTGAAAGAGAAAAGAAAGATTTGGCTTCGTTTGGAAAAACAACTGCCGCGCTTTGTTGAAATCGCCCAAAGTAGCTAGGGCGGTCAGGAAGAAATGTTGCCCAGTGATCGAACTTCAAGCAACTAAAACTATGAAGAAAATATAATTTTAAAATTTCAAGTAGAATTTAGAATTAGAAATAGGAAATACAATTTTCTTATTTTCAACTTCAAAAACTGGGATGGAAAATTTTGGGTGCGCGGCATTTTAAAATTTTTGACCCTGAAAATTTTACCATTTTGGGCACAAATGACATATCAAGTTTGTAAGCAAGGTGTAATGCTCACCTATTCATATATTTTCCATATTTCGCTATTATCAGTACCCTAAGATTGAAGTATTATCATATATTAGCCGTTTCAATGTCCAGTATCTTAGCTTAAGAAATCTCGAAGGCAAAATAAGCCCATGGGCGCTGCCATACCTCATTTTTTAATACCCACCTCGTGCTACTAACACCAGGGTACTGATAATAAGAGTTGAAGTAGAACTATTTTTTACTATATGTCTTCATTGAGACATATTCAATAAAGTACAAATTGCATCAGGTCGGTCCTACCTTTTGCTGAGTGAAAGTTCGTCTATGTTTCAAAAGACTTATCTGACAGTTTTTTGTTTAGTGATGTTAAGTGTATGTAGAGGTAAAATGGAGAACATTTTACATCTACTTAAGTATTACTACGACCAAGGTGAAAAATTGGAACAGACATCCAAAACAATTTTTGCCATTTATGAGCTCAATACAGTATCGAATGCGTCAGCAGCGATTGCAAAGCTGCAGTCAAAGAAGGAAAAGCCAAAAAATTTCTGCTTAACAGAGCAAGTACAATTCTCATAAGTCGAATGCAAACTGCAGCTTAAATTTGTGGTAGGTTGGTAGGTAAGTGGAAGTAGCAGTAGGTCTTTAAACCAACTCACTTAGACCATTCCCGATCCATTGCAGTTTACCCGCTACTCCTCGTCAAACTATTTTGCTGTAAGTGCAAACCAATTGATCTATGCTTCTAAGAAGTTGCTGCTGCTTACACTTCTGCTTCTCACTTCAGTCGTAGTCGAAGCAAATGCAAAAAATGGTAGCTGAAAGACTGCGAAGTACTTCGTCAGTAGACATCTTCAATAGTTGATGCTAGCAGTCAAAACATTTAGAACAGGAAACAAAATTACCACAAAACCATGAATGAATCTGTTCACGCATGACCCTAAATTAGATAGAATGGTTGGTGAAGGAGTATTCTGCAAAGAGCTCTCCATCAGACTCAAGTTCAGGTTACTAGACTATTGCAGTGTATTCCAAGCAGAGGTAGTGGCAATTCAAGAAGGAATTGATTGACTCCTCATTTGTGTAATAGCTGTCGCGGAGGTTAATATCTACTCCGACAGTCAGACGGCAATCGGGGCCCTGGGTTCAATGATGGTGTAATTGGAATTGCTTGGGGAATGCCTGACTTCATTTTCGTTTGCATCCGAATTCTTGAATATAAAGCTCATCTGGGTACCAGGACAAAATGAGATCGCAAGGAACTGTGAGGCAGATGAGCTGGCTAGGCAAGGGACCTGCGAAGTAATTACCCCGAAAAATGAGAATAATGGGATTCCGTTGACTATCTGCGGTCTGCTCCTGGAGAGATGGGCTTCGCATCAACTCAGCTGGGCAAATACACAAACTTGTAAGTTCACGAAATCTTTCTGGACACAAGTGGATCGGAGGCGCTCGAGGAATCTCCTGCGGTTAATAAATCTCAGCTCTCGGATTTTGTTGATGCTCTTACAGGACATTGGCCACGTGGTGTGCATGTGAGACTCCGCATTACTTCGAGTCCTTTTTTTTGGCAGTTGCATGGAGGATGGGGTGGAATCATCTAAGCACTGTCTCTTTAACTGATCTCTGATCTCTTGCCACGCTTGCTGCTATAACAGGCATGGATATTAAAAACCTGATGAATTTCATCAGTGGTACGAAGAGGCTAATACCACCATAAATCAGTCATCGTTCGGCTGTCTTCAACAAATACTCATCCCCTTCTCCGCTTTTCTTTTCATCCGAGCCCACCTGTCTCTTTCACAATAATATCACATGGGAAGGATTTTAATTTTCATTCCAGTGTGGCCAGTCATACATGAGTTAAATTTCGATAAAATAATGTAAATTGTGAAGGCGGAGCACTTTTCCATACTTATTATATTGCCCAAGAAAAAATTCATTTAAATTTATATTTCTAACTCTGATGAACGTTTTATTGTTTACTAGCAATCCCCGCCCCCTTCGCTGGGCACACTAAAATAGAATAGATATGGTTTAGAACAGAAAATATATGGTTTTCATATTATTTATTTCTTTATTCTTTATTCAATCGCTTTGGCATAAACAATATTTTTTGTTTTTCTATTTGTTTTTGAGTAAATATAAAATACAAATTGAAAATCAGGAAAAAAGAAGATTGTTTTTAAATTTCAAATCAACGCAAATGAATAACTAAGAAACAACCGTCTTTTTCCTGATCATCCATGAATTTTTCGTTTCAATTTATATGTTTTATTAAGCATTGGAGCTTTTTCAACCATTATCCATTTATATTTTTCAAAAAAAAAAAAAACGAAAAAAATTGTTTTTTCCACGAACACATAATTTCATTCGGATTTCACATTAAATTCTCAAATTTCGTAAGAAATTATTCACTGTTCCAAAATCCACTCCAAAAAAATTCACAAACAATTTTTACATGTTGCACTTACGCTTTTTCCTTATGGCATCCAAATCAGAAAGAAATATTGACACATTGTAACTCACACTGTCAATTTGACAGTTCAGTTCCGCCCCAAGCGTTAAAAAAGTAAGCGACATTATGGCTGACTCAAAAGAACGCTGTACCCGTTGCCAGTGCTCCGAATTACAACTAAACTTTACGAAACCCATTTTCAATACTTACTTAACAATGTGCGTAAGTTTGGTTTAATTCGGTGCAAAGACACGGCGGGTCCACGTTTTGGCATATATTTCGAGACCCTAGTCATCAATAGGTATGAAAATTACCCCGTATTAAAGCACTTATCAACAGCTTTCATTTGATACCCATATTGTACATACACATCCGAAGGTTACCCGGGTCCACGTTTTGACCTATATCTCGAGACCCTATCTACCAATAGGTATCCATACTATACGGAAACCATCTTCAATACCTCCTTAACAATGTGTGTAAGTTTGGTTTAGTTCGGTGCAAAGTCACGGCGGGTCCACGTTTTGGCATATATTTCGAGACCCTAGTCATCAATAGGTATGAAAATTATCCCGTATTAAAGCACTTATCAACAGCTTTCATTTGATATCCATATTGTACAAACACATTCTAGGGTCCACGTTTTGGTCTCTATCTCGAGACCCTAGTCACGGAGCGGATGGAAATACTCTGAACTAAAGCATTCACCAACAGCTTCCATTTGATACCCATATTGTACATACACATCTGAAGGTTACGTTTGACCTATATCTCGAGACCCTATCTACCAATAGGTATCCATACTATACGGAAACCATCTTCAATACCTCCTTAACAATGTGTGTAAGTTTGGTTTAATTCGGTTCAAAGACACGGCGGGTCCACGTTTTGGCATATATTTCCAGACCCTAGTCATCAATAGGTATGAAAATTACCCCGTATTAAAGCACTTATCAACAGCTTTCATTTGATACCCATATTGTACATACACAACCAAAGGTTACCCGGGTCCACGTTTTGACCTATATCTCGAGACCCCAGTCACGGAGCGGCATGAAAAATACTCTGTACTAAAGCATTCACCAACAGCTTCAATTTGATATCCATATTGTACAAACACATTCTAGGGTCCACGTTTTGGTCTCTATCTCGAGACCCTAGTCACGGAGCGGCATGAAAGATACTCTGGACTAAAGCATTCACCAACAGCTTCCATTTGATACCCATATTGTACATACACATCCGAAGGTTACCCGGGTCCACGTTTTGACCTATATCTCGAGCCCTATTTCCAAAATAAAATATGATCCATGTTACTCGTGGATGATGTAGCTTTCGAATGGTGAAAGAATTTTTAAAATCGGTCCAGTAGTTTTTGAGCCTATTCGTAACAAACAAACAAACAAAGTTTTCCTCTTTATAATATTAGTATAGAAAAAGAAGCGAATAGATGCTCAGAATTTTCTACCTAATCTGGCGATTGGTGTCGATATAGTTCGATTACTTGCTAGAGGAGCACGATTGGCATAAGTCGGTGGCTTGCAAGAAATAAAGTTTCATCGTGCGTTTCATCGATATTCTACTAGTTCAGAACTCGTTGATGTCCAGGTTGAATATTGAAAATATGAAAAATTGAATATTGAAATTTAGACTGCTTAGACTTTGTTTAAATTTTGTTGGAGAATTTTTACCTAATTGAAATTGAAATTGAAATGCAAAATTCAGCGTCTATTACTATGACATTTGTAAATTTAATGGCATTGCCTCGAATCGATTGGCCTTTGTTATACGCAAAATTAATCACCCTATCGGAAGGCAACGTACCCCAGTTATATTTGACACTTATGAAGTAATCGTAGACAGTTGCAGTATACAAACAGACAAGCAATTTAGCGCGTAAAGGTCAAACTAGAGATTGCCATCACTCAAAATCATATTTTTTTATTTAGTAAAAAATTAGTCAAAAATAAAAAAAATGGATGATTAATTTTGCGCCACCTTGTACTAGAAACAGAAATTAACATAAATCAAAGTTTTGCATAATTGTTATACACTATTACACAAACATACTGAAATGCACAATTATATACTTATACGTACGCTTTTGTCTATCATCGAATTGTTTTAAATAAATGACTAATGAATTGACTTTTGTCGCTCAATTAAATTCATTTGATAGTTATTTCCCATGAGTGACCGTTCATTAAAGCTGTAGTCGAAATATCGATTTTGTACCTTTGAAATAATTGAATTGTTTATCACTTTGATCTGCAGAAATATAATGCATTCACACACAATACACACACACACACTCACTTGTCTCTATGGCATTGCCGTTAAATTAAATTAAATTGAATTTGCTGTCTGTCATATCATTTTATGCGTTGGCATACCAACACCTTTTTTGTTAGACTGCATTCTATGTATGTGGCAAGGACTTACGTGCACATATACATACATACATATATACAAATTCGTACGTATGTATATACTTATTTTGCTTCCTTTTGCAGCTTTAAACTGTTGCGTAAATCTGCTGCCAGCGGCCATATGTTGTAATTACATAGCGGTACAATGTGAAAGCTTTGAAATAGGATTACACACAAACAGAGATATTGATTCGGACATATTTGTATGCACACATACATACAAAAACCCAGATAGTCTGCAAGTAGTTGCACGGGAAGAGCTTAACAAATTGTCGCGTCATGTAATAAATTGCAATTAAGGGCGTGACTGCCGATGTGGCTTTGTCTGCGCTGTGTGTGCTTATATATTACATATATACATTAACTTATAGAATGCAGTATACAGCAACATATCAATAACAGGCAGCTGCCGTAAGAGATTTTTTAGTTTTCCACCGGCCCGTCGATGCACAGATACCCTTATAAAGCTCACTTAGAGAAATGCGGGCAACTTTCTGGACTTCGCTTGCGTACAAAATGGAAAAAAGGGTGGTTAAGTTTCAAGGGCCGGTGTTGATTTTGAATAAAATACAATTTTTTTTAGAAAACTGTTATCATTTCTCTTTATTATTATAATATTGGTATAGCTCAATTACGTATGGAATAAAATATCGGCCAAATGGCCGCCGCGGCCTCGGCGGCATACCTCCTTCCGATGGTCCAAATTTTCGATGACGCTGAGACATAATTGAGGTTCTATGCCATTAATGTGCCAAATTATCTCATCCTTTACCTCTCGAATTGTTGCTGGCTTATCGACGTACATCTTTTCTTTCAAATAACCCCAAAGAAAGAAGTCCAACGGTGTCTACTCACATGATCTTGGCGGCCAATTGACATCGCCGCGACGTGAGATTATTCGGCCATCAAATTTTTCGCGCAAAAGAGCCACTTTTTCGTTAGCTGTGTGACAAGTGGCACCATCCTGTTGAAACCACATATCGTCCATATCCATATCTTCCAATTCGGGCCATAAAAAGTTCGTTATCATCTCACGATAGCGAACACTATTCACAGTAACTGCCTGACCGGCCTCATTTTGGAAAAAATACGGCCCATAAATCGCACCAAACAGTTACTCTTTGTGGGTGCATTGGTTTTTCGGTAATCACTATTGGATTATCATTCGCCCAAAAGCGGCAATTCTGCTTATTGACGAATCCACTGAGGTGAAAATGTGCCTCATCACTGAAGATGATTTTTTTTGAAAATTGGACATTCACTGTTGCCATTTCCTGCCACCATTCTGACCATTGCTCGATTATGTATCTTTCCATGATTCAAATTGAATTGGTCTGAAATTGAACAATGTCAAATGAAATGCAGAAAGAGTTTGACGTTTAGGTGTGGTTCACATTCAATATCGGCCCTTGAAATTTACTTAATTTATTTAACATTTTTTAGTTTTTTTTTTTTTAACTAATATTTTTCTTAATTCAAAGTATGGGTATGACATGTATCCCGAAAAACTCTTTTATGGGGTGCTTTGTATATTTTTTCAGTACTGACATAAAAAATATTTCTTTACTAAAACTACTTCTTCACCTTTATATTATATATATTTTCCCATAGTTGCTAGATGAAACATAGGGCCTCAATAAACAAGTTACAATTTGGTTTGTTTAGAGCTATGTAGATGTTTGATTTGACTCCAGGAACGGCATGCTCTATCCGCCTCTGCTGCTACTTGTCGCCTCCATGTGCTGTCTGGTCTCCCGCACCCACGGCTTCCTTGGGGATTCCAGTCTAGCGCTGCCGTTGCGATGCCCTCCCGTGGTTTGCGCAATGTGTGCCCGATCCATTTCCACTCGCGACACATAATTTCTATGCGAATTGGTGTTTGCCCGGTAGCCGCCCAAAGATCATCGTTGCTTCTAATATCAGCCCAGAATATCCATTTAATCTTTCATAGGCAACGATTTAGGAATAATTGCATTGATTTTGATATACTTCTTGTTAAGTTCCATGCTTCACATCCATACAGAACTACTGACTTTACATTGTCATCAAATATTTTCCGGTTTGTGTGCCTGGAGATGTGAGTTGATCTTCTTACCTTGTCTAGCATGCCAACTGCAACACATCAGTTGTTGATCTGCCGTTTTTTTAAATAATGCTCCCAAGGCAGCAAAATTCATTTGCATCTTCAAGCGGCGTGTCGGCAATTTGAAGGGCTTGCGTTTCGGTGGTTTTAATCCGTATTACTTTAGTCTTATCTGCTTAAGCGATTAATAATTATTTATATGGAAATCTGAAATTTCTACTGAAAAATGCCATTTAGTCGGAATTTAATGCTTTTAGGGAACTCCAAACACTCAGCACAGCTCATATATAGTTTTATTTTTTTGCAATGCATACGGCGAGAACGTATTCGCAGAAAAAAGTTCCGTTATTTTTGCTTTTGTTCGTATGCATTGCCTACTCATAAATGATAATCAGTTTCGTGGAAAAATTCGCTTGTTAACAATGGAGTGGGAAGCTATGGAAAATCGCATCGCAGTGCCAGTGAGATTTACAAAATGCTGAAAAAACTTAATATTTCGAGAAAGTTTGTTTACAGCACGATCAATCGTTTTTCCCAGAAGTCTGAAGTGACAGACAGAAAAATAAGTGGTTTTCCCGGCATGGTTCGAACCAGTGCAGCCATAAAAGCCGTTCGAGAAAGAATTCGCAGAAATCCCCTTAGAAAGCAAACAACCATGTCCAGGGAAATAAATGTATCAACCAGATCTATATCAAGACTAATTGGAGTTGATCTCCATATGAAAGCCTTCCGTTGCTTAACTGGACATCTTGACGATAACGCGCTTGAAAAAAATTAGACCCGACAGATTCAACCACCTTCTTCGATGGCACGCGGTCAAGGGCCATGAAAATATTCTTTTCACAGATGAGACAATTTTCACTGTTGAATAAATCTTTAATAAGCAAACCGACAAAATCTATGCTAAAACTTTTAAAGACGCAAAAAATGTTGTTCGAAGGGTTCAGCGTGGCCACCATCCAGCCTGCGTAATGTTTTGGTGAAGAGTGCTTCATAAGGGCGTTACATGTCTTCATATCTGCGAAAAAGGGGTTGAGACCTGGACAAAAGTGCACCAGGAGGATGTCTTAGACGGCGTGATGAAGCAATCGAGCAGCAGTTGATCTTTCGGTAAGATTTAGCTGCAACCCATAAGGCACACAGCAGTGGCTAAAAAACAATATTTCTGGGATCATACCCCCAGAAGATTGGCAGTCTGGAAGTCCAGACCTGAATCCATTGGACTACAGTTTGTCGTAAGAATTGGAGCGCATTGCCCGTCGAACACCACACAGAAATTTGGAGAGTCTCAAACAATTTTTGGTTTGAGCAGCGACGTAAATATCCATGGAAACCGTGCGTGCTGGAGTAGCAGAAGGCCTGATCGCTTGAAGGTTTGTGTAAAAAATTAAAATTAAAATTTTGTTTTCAATATTTAAATGATTAAATAAAACGAAGCTGATTAAAAATATTTTATTAAATATTCAAATAATAAAATTTTATATTTATAACGCATTTAACTTGAAACAGAACTTATGGCAGGATTAAATAGAATACAAATTAAACTATATTATTTACAGAAGATTTTATCTAAAACAAAACTTCGACAAAATTAAAATATGAAGATTTTCATTTCCTTTGACATCAAATTTTATTTTTTTCTGAAAATATCAATGCCAAAAAAAAAAAGTTAATATAGAATAAAGAATAAATGTGCAAGTTAATTTATATTACCGCGCTGATCAGCCGCACGCACATCTATTTGAGTCACTGTATCTAGGTATCTCCGAGTGAATAAAAAAGAAATGTTTTCCTGTTTACATATACGTAGGTAAAATACGAGTATAGATTTACGCGGAAGTGAATAAATATATTTTCACTTGCTGCTGTAGCGATTCTGCTCGCTACCATCGATTGAATTTGGTTAATTTTAGATAAAAAAAAGTCTGGTCATGAAAAAAAACAACGCAATAAAACCCTTTTACATTAGCGTGGCCCTAGACCTCATATCATCCCATAGACAAACAAACAAAACAACAACAATTTAATATTGGTTTTAAATACTTTCCGCAGCAGCATTGCCGGCAGAGCCCATCCAGCGAAATTAGATCCAACTCCTCTCCTACCACTTATCCGCTTTGCTCAGGCCTGCTGGCACCTCAACCGCATACCGGCTGTATTCGCAAAAATATGCGGTAACACGTTGCCCATATTGCGTATCGTAGTCCCTGCAGGGAAAACTTGAACTTCTGAGTCTAACATCTAGTCCAGAACTGGTACGTTTTCACCAATTGGGGATCCCTTCGTTACGCATGTTGCATAAGGGTACTTGGAAGGAAGAAAAGTGAAAGCAAGCAATTGGCCTTCTTGCATACAAATTACGACTGTGGCGTCCTCAGGGTGATGACGACATCAACGGATGCAGTAAGTGAGTGGTTCAAGTCGGGATTTTCTTATCAATTAAATGAAAACAGCGCAAGTAAGTGTAACGAAGGCATAACAAACAGTACCTTGGAGCAACTTTCCACGGATTGCTCTACATTTTGTAGATCTTGACTCAGCTGATGTGCCTTTGCGTTCTTCACCTGTAAAGGGACATTACATAGCAGAAGATTAGCAATTTTATAAATCTCTCTAAATACTGCGCCACGAGTAGGATGAAAATCCAAAGCCTTGCATAATGTGTGGGCAATACCCCAGATCAGTTTTGGTTTATTTGAGAACACTGTTGATCAGCCAACTTAGCTCAAGGGGTTAGCACCAAAACTTTTTTTAGTAAGAATTTTTTTTATATTAAAATTAGTATTTGATTTAAGCCTTTTTCCCACGCATATTGACTCCAGACACTATTACGAAAAACAGTTTTTTTGCTATAACAAATCCGGCTGTTATGATGGCTTGAAGTTATTCCTATTAAAGCAACGGTTAACAAGCTATTTCATGTTCATAGGATCTGGAGAAAATAAAATAAAAAGAAAAAGAAAATAATAATAATATTAATACACAGTATTCGGATCACATTCTCAATAACAACATAATCTACTCTTAATCCACTTAGACTGTTCATATTTATTTTCATTATTTTAATTTTCTCATCGTTTATTTTTGTTTATTACCTTTGAACCATATCCGGGTTTGGCAGCTAGTCGATTAAGGTCACTGGTTGCTTCTTTTTTCGACAATCTGGGCAGCGTTGTAACCTAAATCCCATCAACCTTCTCAGTTAGCTCTGGTTGGCTATAGATGTCTGCCGGTTGTAGGTCTCCGCATGGTATCAAAACAGTGCTTTAGTGCTACTTGGGGAGTGTCAGTCTGGTACTTCAACCATTTCACCTACCTACTTACCTTTGAGCTATACATTTTTTGGTTGAATGTCATACATTAGTGTGTTTTCGTGCTCAATTAAAATTTTTTCTTCTCTCTTTCATCTGAGTACTCATCCACTCGTTTATTAGGGAGTCTACTGCGGTTCCACATGAATTTTTCTTGAAGAAACGAAATTGGAATTTCGAGTGTGGGTTATTTTTGCCCCTATATTCTTGAAGGTATTTTTGAATACTTTTACAAATAGCTTCTCAAACGTTTTTAAGCTAATGATTAGTCTGAGTTTTTTGCATTTTGTATCTTTATATATATATATATTTTTTTTTTTTGGTCCCTTCATTGGGTCTTTCTACTATTATAGGAATTTATTTCGTATAAGTATGATGAGGTATTACGGATACTCATGGTATTGTAGGTCTCAACTAATAACACATTTGGACTGATGCTATCAAAATCAGATTTTTGTTTTAGGGATTCACCTGTTGGCCCTCAATTGGGCCTTAAATTTGCATGAAATTTTTTTAATATATAATACTAAAATTCTAAAAATATCTGCCATTCAAAGTCGACTTAAAAACGTGGGTCTCTCCATTTGTGGAACAACATCAAGGCGCACTCCACAAGTAAGATGAGGAGGAGCTCGATCAAATCACCAAACCTCCTATCATCAAACAAATAGTCAGCGCACTCGCGTATCAGTTCTCACGTCGCTGTTGTCAGTTATGATTTCGAGGTTAAAAGATACCTTGTTTTTTCAGGGAACCAACATTAAAACCGATAATTATGACAGCCTTGAAATCCAACGTAGAATCTCTCTTGTGAACAAGTGCTAGTTTGGACCAAGTGGGCAATTGAGTAGAAAAGTTTCCTTCCGATGAAAAAAAAAAAAACTAACATCTTAGGCCTTCTCTCTGCTCTTCTTGCCTTCCCTGTCGAATGGCAGTGATGTCAGCCTTCACTCTCACGAGGATATCAACCAACTGGGCAGAGTTTCCTTCCATATTAAATCCTTAGTTCGTCATCAGAGTAAGCAGTTCTCTTTTTCAGGCTTTGTTGTCGTTTTCATTGGCGTGGTTTTAACGTAGCGGGTCCCAAGTCCAGCCCACAACCAGATATCGCGGGATGCCTCCAGTTCTCAGATTAACTCGCTCTCAAACGTATGTTCGGGAGCAACTCAGAAGATACTTGGGCGAAGCCCAGAAGTTGTGAGCTGCTTGGACCGTATGTAGAAGAATCGTCCACTCCCTAGTGAATCGCTATCAGGGACTGGGTTTCTACACTCGGAACCATCCTCCGTCATACATAATCAATCAAAATTTCAAAGTTTGCGGATATTCTCGTACTGACTAACTAAATGACAAAGTGGCGTGTAAATTTCAACATTAGCGACCCAGAGAATGAGAAACGTCACGAACTAGTCATAAATCCACTTGAATTACACCAGCTCGGCGGTGGAGGATTTCCCTACAGGGATATAAAAATAAATTATCGGCAGTTTGTGTGTTTGAATGTTAATGTGCAGTTGCTTTTTTTGTGTGTTTGTTATAGATTTTCCATTTAATAGCGACGTGCTGCTATTATGTATTTTATTTTATGAATTTACTTATCGGAAAAGCGAAAATGTGTTCGAAATCACGACAGTTATGAACGACAAGCTCTTGCGCAGATGTGGTGAAAGCTGACAAAGCGTCCGAAAGGTTGTAAAAAATGTGCGAACAAAACGTGTAGCTCATGAATATAAAGAATAATCAAGTGAAATTGTGTTAATAAAAAATTTACATACATTTATGAGAAAACACGTGTTGGCGTCGCCTGTTGCTCCACGTAAACGAGGCTACCCACATAAGCTGCCATAAAACTTGCAAACAATTTTGCTTTGTTGTTGTATGTATATTTTATTTAGAGAGTACTTGTAATCCTATTGTATGCATTGCTTTTGCTTCAGGTCTAAAACGTGCGATTTATCAGAGTATTTGAACTTTTTGCACTGCCGTGCTCGGCCCAGTGCACGAGGGTGCTGCAATTTTCTTCAGGTTACTGGTGTTTTTAACAGCATAATGGGAAGCGCGGTAGATGTACGAGTGGACTAACAGAAGTTCGGTGAATTGAATTTAAAAAAAGGATATTTTTTTTTTATTTTTTTATTTTTAATCTTCTCCAAATAATCATCATTAATTTTAATACATTTCTTAAGTCTGTAAATCCACTGTTGAAAACGGTCCTCAAAATCACATATTTGCAACAGGTTAAGTTAAGCATTAATCGCATTTATTATCTCTTCAATGCCACCAAAGACTTTTCCGCTTAAATGTTTCTTAATATTTGGAAATAACCAGAAATTATATAGCATCAGATCTGGAGAATGTGGCGACGGACGAATTTCTTCAGTGTCAAAGAGCGCGATGAAGTTACTCATCATTTCCGCAGTGTGAGCAGGCGCATTATCGTGCTGTAGGAAGTAGTGACGTAGTTCTTCGTTTTTCCTGTTTTCAAGTACATTTCTAAACACCTTTGGTAAGCAGTTTTGTCAGTTACTGTCTGAGAAGAATCTAACATAATAGCTCTTCTCAACTATTTTTGCTCTAGTGAAGCAAACCGAGATCATCACTTTTGCTGCAGACATTTGCTGCCTGGCTTTGACAGATGAATTTACTACTTTCGGTGTCCATACCATAGGCTGCTATTTAGTTTCCGTGTCACACTTAAAAAACCAAGCTTTGCCACCTATTACAATCACATTAAAGTTTTCGAATTTTAAAAATATTGAGCAAAATTTGCTCTAACTTCTTTTTGGCTGTGATTTAAAATTCGTGTAATCCGTCGATCAGATTTATTTATGTATTGCAAATCATTATGCAATATTCAAAATACCTACTACCATATCATTCAGGCCTAATTCACTATATATCATTTACTGTGTCATTCGTGGATCTCCGCCAATTTTTCGCTCTACCAGGGTCATATTTACCTCGTTGGTCAGCGATTTCGGACGTATTTCTCGAGGTTCGTCGTCTACAGAAAAATGTCCAGTTCAGAATTTTTGATACCACTTACAAGTTGTCTTATGAGATGGAGTGCCCGTTTTATATGCAGCTTAGAATTTCAACAGGCTTGAATTGACGTGGAAAGCCGCAAAGTATTGTTACGAATTTTCTGCTGCGTCTGTGGCGGAAGTTCTACTGGCATAACTTATTTTACGTTTTATCGCCTTTGTTCAAACCGATTTTTCTGACAATTTAAATGAAACTTCATAAGACTATATCAAAACTAATGGCATTTCAAAATATTTAAAAAAAGTAAAAATAAAAAATAAAATCCCATTGACTTACCAATATTTGGTTAGTCCTCTCGTATATCACTGCAAAAAAGTTGCAGTTTTTCCGCCTGGATTAGTAAATTTATTATATTTTAAGAACTTGAACTAAGGCCTGCATAAAAATGTATGAATATATTTTTCAACGGAATCAAGAGCCTCATCATCAATTTCCAAGGCCATCTGATTTAGATCCCATTTAGACTCATTTTAAAATGCTGCACTATTCATCCCCACATAAATTGTCAGTTATTCCTTTTTATTTTTTATTTTTTTAATAATAATCGGCTAATGTTTAGTCGAATTAGTCGATTTTTATTAGCAAAAATCAGTTGTTTGAAGGCCCACGAAAAATTAAGAAATCGAAAAAAGGGATACCTCTAGAAATAACCAGTGCCATTTTTATGTTTCTGTTTCACATGATTAGTATCAGAGTTCTCCCACCCAGACATCAGCATCTCCTAGACTATTACATATATATAATTGGCGCGTACACCCTTTTTGGGTGTTTGGCCGAGCTCCTCCTCCTATTTGTGGTGTGCGTCTTGATGTTGTTCCACAAATGGAGGGACTTACAGTTTTAAGCCGACTCCGAATGGCAAATAATTTTATGAGGAGCTTTTTCATGGTAGAAATACACTCGGAGGTTTGCCATTGCCTGCCGAGGGGCGACGGCTATTAGAAAAATGTTTTCTTAATTTTGGTGTTTCATCGGGATTCGAACCGACGTTCTCTCTGTGAATTGCGAATGGTAGTCACGCACCAACCCATTCGGCTACCGTGGCCTGTTGTTAAAGATAAATTGCACAACTTATTTCTCAGAAAAGTGCAGGACAAGAAATGGAGCTGCATTCTTCGTATGCTGTTGTGAAAATCCTTTGGCCCAATAGATGGAGGAAGTCCTGGGAACTCCACGTCATTCAATTTCCCAACTCGTAGCTGTGATTCCCGGTTTTGGTCGATCGTCAGCATGCACGCAACCTATGTTTAAGATTTAATAGCCATTGCTGAAGCTGTGATGACCTTTCGGAGAAGGAGATCATTGAGCACTTTCTCCGTAAGTGACCGGGTTTGGCAGCTAGACGACTAAGATCATTAGATGCTGCATTCTTTGATAGCCTGGGGCAGTGCTCCAACCTAAATCCCATCAGCATTCTCCATTACATCGACAACTCTGGCTGGCTTTATGTAGATATCTGACCATTGTAGGTCTCTTAAAGGTAACCAAACGGCGCTTTAGTGCTACTTGCGGAGTGCCAGGCTGGTAATTCATACAAACAAAAACAAATAAGAATACAAATTTCTGGGCGCCTTCAGAGATTCTCTGCCACTCTTTCAATTTTCAATATTTTTTAATTCTTTCATTATGATACTCTACCTGTATAGTCGAAACTAATATTCCTAATAACATCCATTTTTTTACCAAACTAACCTTATACTCTGCTTCCTCATGCACAGTTTTATTTCCTACATTTTCGACGTCCACTAGTGCGATACATTTTGCATATAATATATAGGTATAACTATATCTTTGGCGACTGTTGTGATAATTTACTGTCGATAAAAATATTTGTTTTTTTTTTTTAATTTTTATTTTATAGAATTTTTCTTTACTTAAATTTTTTATATTTTTTCTGGCTAGTTTCCTTTTTAATGTTTAATGTGCACATACTTTTGTTGTTTCACGGTGGCGTGCCATAATATTTAGCTGGAATAATGCTGACAATTTTTCCGCCCATAAAAATTTTTCAACTTAGGCAGTTGGATTATCGAAAGATGCACCTCTGGTTTTTTATTTCTGTGACTGCCTTAATGTTTGTCGATATATTTTTCATTAAATTTATGGTCATTTCTTTTAGCTCAGCCTTAATTTTTGTAGACATATTTTTGATTAAATTTATGGTCATTTCTTTTAGCTCAGGCGAAGTCTTTGGTGTGATATATTTAAGTCGCTACGAGTATTGTATGGTCTGGGTGTTGCTATAACTTTGCTTTTAGGATAAATGGGATATTTTCCAATGAAATGCTTCGAAGCCAAGGCACTTCATCTTTTACAGAGGAATCCAAAGTATTCATAACTCATCAATCAGCAGCCATTCCTTAGGTCAACAATATAAAATGGAAAGGAAAAATGAAAGAAAGTTCATTATTATGTATATAATAAATTATAATCTTTAATAGAAAATATATTTGCTTCCACAGGTCGGTGACTGAAACTTTCCAGCTTTTCTCCCACAAACTGTCAACTAATTCCAATTTTTTTTCTGGGGCACATATTTAGCAAGTTATTTTAATATAGAGGCGTAACCCGCTGGCTGGTATTTAACAAAATAGTTTTTTTTTCTATTGCTTAGTATGGTGTATTTCTTTTTCGTGAGACTATCTTATCCATTAAATGGCCCCCTGTTAGATTCTCGATCTAGAAGTGAAGTACCAATCTCAATGAAAAGCCACCAGTTTTTGGGCTAAGTGAGTTTGATATGTTCTCTAAGTCACACTCACATTAAGATGAACAAGACTTAAGCACAATAATGCTATGAAAAAAGAAGAAAAAGCATAGAACATAATATGCAAATATAGCTTAATATTCTACAAAAACCATATATAGTAAACACAGGTATCAAACTTCGTACAAATAAAAAAAATTTTAATGTTAAAACAAATTTCAGAATTTTAAGCAGAATTTTGCGAAAAATTTCATAAAAGTGCTAGTTTGAAGTGGTTCGAAAATTCCGTTGATTTTTGAAAATTTTTTGCTGACGGTATTGGATGTTTGAGACCCTATGTTCCACCTAGGAAACATGGAAAAATTTATATGTATATATTTTTTGTGTTTTTATCTATATAAAAAATTTGAAGCGTTCACTGTATATACATTAGGGTGGTCCAAAAAAAAATTTGTATGCTGCCGCCCCCCAAAATAGTAAAGAATGAAAAATAAAAAGACCCGTATTTTTTTTTTTAATCAGACCATATTTAATGGTGCCGCCGGGGCTTTGAAATATCCCATGTATTTTGCATGGGGAAAAAATACTTTTTCGTAGATTTCATGTAAAAACCTGGAAAATGAATATATTTTAACCGGATAACTCAGTTTCTCTTCATAATTGGTCAGGGAATAACAACCAATTATGAAATAATTAATTTTTTTTGTATTAACTATTTTCATAAAAGTAATATAAAATATTGTTTTTCAATTTTTTCTTAGATTTTCGTTTTATGGGGGCTTTTTGAGGTTCTATAAAAAATAGTTAATAATATACAAAAAAATTAATTATTTCATAATTGGTTGTTATTCCCTGACCAATTATGAAGAGAAACTGAGGTATCCGGTTAAAATATATTCATTTTCCAGGTTTTTACATGAAATCTACGAAAAAGTATTTTTTTCCCATGCAAAATACATGGGATATTTCAAAGCCCCGGCGGCACCGTTAAATATGGTCTGATTAAAAAAAAAAAAAAATACGGGTCTTTTTATTTTTCATTCTTTACCATTATGGGGGGCGGCAGCATAAAAATTTTAATATAAATTTTTTCCCATGCATTTTTGGACCACCCTAATATACATACTTATATAATATGTGGGAAATCAAAATAAAATGATTTACAGCGTCAGTCTGGTTATTCAATAGTCACGCCTCGTATGCAAATTTTAGCTTATCGACTCTTAGTTGTGATATCTCATAATATTGGTGTATTTATGCAGATGTGCAACTACTGAGTGCAAACTAAATTCGCTGATATCAGACAGTCGCCCATTTATGTTTGCTTTCATGTGAAATATGTGCTTTGCTTACTCACCTAATTATCATGTAGTCTGCATTTAGGCGCCTCCATTGAATTTTGTTAGTTATTTTGAGATAAGTGCATATATGAAAATATTGTATGCTATGTATGTATATACAGTAAATACATATATACATATATAGCGCTATAGAAGTTTATATGTAATTATAATGTGAACGTGAACATGTGGTTGTATACATATTTTGTGTGTTATTGGTGGCATTTATTGCTCGAGCACACGTGCCTTGCTGTGAGTAGCTTACCATTGAGTGTCTTATGTCCCAAACATATTAGCGCTATTTTAAATCTATTGTAAATAATTATATAAAAAATTGCTAAATAATTGATTGTCCCAGATTTGCAACAAAAAAAAAAAACATATATCCAACCATTGATTTATTGAGTGACTGAATATGTAGGAATATTTAAGGTTTCTTTTTTACAGCAACGAGATGATTAACAACTGATTTTTTTTCTTTCGGAAATGCTTTTGACTAACGAGTTGTCATTTTTGTCTCATTTGCATTGACAACAATTTATTTTATTATAATAAATATACATTAGTGACATGAAATATGGAGGAAGCGCAAATGAAATCAAAGCTTTGAAAGCACTGATAGCAAAAGTGTTTCTGATTGGCCGCAACTTTGATAATATCATAGAATTTAATCATTGCAGCTTGATGCCACAATCCAAAAGTCATTCATATTTTTCATTTTTCTCCACTTTATTGCAGAAGCTTTCAACATTTACTAACAGCCAGTCACTACTCACAAACGCTTAAATGCCCGTCTTAAGTAACGGTAAGAATATGGATATTATTATCCGTGAGGAGGATGTGTCTGTGGCGCAGGTGGGCATTTATGCTTCCATATCCTTTCTGGTGGTCACAGTATTGGGTGCATTGTTCTATGTTTCGTGTTCGAAAAAATATCGACTCAATTGGTTTGAGAAAAATTTACTTGAATCGGCAGCGGAGACGCAGGATACGGAACAGTGGTGAGTTGACGCAAAAAAAGAAATAAAACAAGAAAAATAAAAATTATAAAAATTAAAAAATTCAGAAAATCCAAAAAATATAAAAGTATAGAAAAAAAAAACAAAAAAAATTCAATTAAAAAAAGTTGCAAAAAATTAGAACCAAAAAAAATATATTAATAATATAATATAAAATAAAGTAATATTCCAATAGTAAATATATATAATAATATAAAATATAATAATAAAATAAAACAATAGTAATATATAAAACGGTTAAAAAAACAAATAAATAAAGAAATGTTTACACGTATCAGCCCCTTGCTTTTGTGCCAATTTGATAACAACATCGCTTAATTTTGTGCGAAAATTGTAAAGCTCAATGAATACGTATTGTTTTTAGTTTGCATTTATTTTTCAATTCACGATTTTGATTGGTTTTTTTTTAATATATAAACTTTTCTCATTTTTTCGTTTTTCACTGTCAAATTTGATATTTAGATTTTCAGCTAATTTAAAATTTTTCGGTTGGGACTGATGAGTGTCAAATTACAAAAAAAGAGTTAAAAATATGCCTTACGTTTAAAAAAAGATAAATTTTTGTAAATTATTTATTAAAAATAAAAAAAAAATACAACAATTAAAAAAATAAAATTATCTTTACGTTAAAAAATATATTACATTTTGTTAAATTATTTATTAAGAAAAGGTTAAAAAATGTTTAAAAACGAAAATAAAAAAATATTTAAAAAATGTTAAAAAGAATTCTGAACATTTTACAAAAAATTTTACAAGATTTTTTTTTCTTAATATTTTTTCATTCTCAATGTATTTTGGTTTGTTTTCTCTAAATATTTAGATTTTTCTTACTTTTCGTTTTTTACTGCTCAAATTTGATATTTTGACTTTGTGTCAATTTCACTTCCCCGCCAAAAGTTACAAAAAAAAAAAATAAAATTGAAAAATGCTCCTAACTTAAAAAAAGACATAATTTTCTTTTAGTTATTTATTTAAATTGGAAAAGGTTAAAAAAATTTAAAAATAAAAGAGAAAAAAGAAAAAATAATTTTTTTAACATATTTTAATTTTTAATGTATTTTGAATTGTTTTCTCTAAATTTTTGGACTTCTTTTACTTTTTCGTTTTTTACTGCTTAATTTCATGTTTTAATTTTGAACCAATTGAAATTTTTTGTTAGGGATCGACGCCTGTTAAGTAAAAAAATTAAAAATGCTGCTTACGTTAAAAAAATATAAGATAAAGAAAAAAATTAAAAAGAAAAAAAAAAATATTTTAAAAAAAGTTAAAAAAATATATAATTTTACCTAAAATGTTTGATATTATTTAACTTTTTTTTATTCTTAACTTGCTTTCTATATTTGGATTTGCTTTCTATCTTTGTTCTTTTACTTTTCCGTTTTTTATTGCATAAATTTAAGGTTTTGATTTTGAGTTAATTGAAATTTTTGATACCTGTTAAATAAAAAAAGTTAAAAATGTTAAAAAATATGAAAAAAATAATAAAAAATTTCAAAAAATTTAGAAACAGAAAAATAAAAAATATTTTGACATTAGTTAAAAAAAATTTATATAAAAAATCAATTTGCAAAAACACTTCTAAAAATGTTTTTCCATTTTACAAAGAGATTTATTTCATTAAATTTTTCTCTTTTTCTGCAGCACCGACCCGCTCGTTGCCGGGGCTGCTGGCTACAATGCCGACAATGTCAGCGAATGCTCGCGTTCACGTTCGATTTGTAAGGGCAACATGAGTCCCACATCCATCAATACCGATGACCCCACCTTCTGGGTGCCACCACCACGCAAGACTGTGCAACAACAGGTTTCAACATCTGCTGAAGAGTCCCCACCGCCAACACCTACCTCACCCACCGGTAGTCTCAAATCGAACACGCTCTCGATGTCCTCGACCAGTTCAGTGCCCATCACACGCTCCGACAAACATGTGGTTTTGGGTATGAATCCAAGCAGGCCGAAAGTCTCCTCGATGAGCGCAAAATTGGATCATACCAAAATTGATATGACACTTTATAGGAATGTAAGTAGTGAAAGAATTTCGGAATAGCTGCAAAAGCGTGAACTGGAATTAATTTTTTTTTGGTATTTTTTATAGAACTCTCAGCAGAAGGGCTCACCACAGGGTAGTGATGATATTCGCGGCAATATACATTTGAGCGTCGTTTACGATTCGATAGCTGGAATGCTCTCCGTACACTTAATAGAGGTGAGAAAATTAAATCCCAAATATGTTAACTAAAATGAGTCTATGCAAATGAGTCTGCAGTTCAGGTTAATTTCCTAGTTGCCAATAATAGTATATCTTGCATATCTTTTAGGCACAAAATTTGCAACCACGTGACTTTAGTGGCACAGCCGATCCATATGCTAAGGTGCGTCTGCTTCCTGAGAAGAAGAACTTCTGGCAGACGCGCATACATAAGAAAACTCTTAATCCCAGTAAGTTGGAAGAAATGTGAACTCATTTTGTACGAATTACAGTTTTTAATCAAAATCTATTCCTTTGCAGTTTTCGATGAGGACTTCGTTTTTGAAGAGAGCACTAACTTAATTGAAAAACGTACTATTGAAATTTTACTCTACGACTTCGACGCATACTCACGTCACGTTTGTATTGGCGGCGCTCAAATACCGCTCAACAGCTTAGATTTGACTGAGAAAGTCGATTTGTGGACGCCATTGGGATCGTGCGCTGAACAAGTAAGGGAGCTAAAATGTCATTGCTAACAGGGGTATAGGAAAGTTCGTGATATAGTCGGAGAATGTTAATGAACATTCAAACAGTGATACAGTCAGAGAATGTTAATGAACATTCGTCTATTCATTCCTTAACATTCTCTGATATAGTCAAGTAGTAGAGAAGGAATCTAATGTGGTTTCATTTGGGATATACGGAATTTAAAAATTCTTAAAATTTTCTGTTTTATCTGTTGGCCTGAATTCAGTGACCCGCTATTGTGTACACACAGCTTTTAAGTGAATTTTTTTTCCAATTTTCTGACCAATTAATTAACTCTTTAATTTTCAATTTTAGGACTTAAAAGTCGACTTGGGCGATATAATGGTGTCCTTATCATTTTTGCCCTCAGCAGAGCGTCTTACAGTTGTATTGATAAAAGCGCGTAATTTACGAATAATTGATGATTCACGTAATTCGTCAGATCCCTACATAAAAGTAGCTTTACTCACAGGTGGTAAGAAAACTAAGAAGCGCAAAACTGGCGTAGCACGCAATACTGTAAATCCAGTATACAATGAAGCACTAACTTTTGATGTCAACAAAGAGACGTTGAAGAATTGTCTCATCGAGTTTACTGTCGTGCATGACGGCCTTTTAGGTGGGTTTTGTAACAAATTTTACTTATTTATGTAAAAAGTTTATTTATTAATCAAAGAAATATTTGTATGAGGTTTACTACTACTACATTTCATTTCTCTCCCACTCTCTCCCTCGCTTGTAAATAGGTTCCAGTGAAATACTTGGACGCGCTGTTATTGGCAACTCTACAGAAGTGCGACCCGATGAACGCATATTTTTCGAAGAAATGTTTCGTTCTAAAAATTCACTCGCCCAATGGGTGCCACTACAGGAGACAAGCAACATGCGTTCCAATGTAGCCAATGCACCAACCAGCGCTAACTAAACACGCTTGATAACAGCCGTTGGGAATAGTGAATTTTATGTTACAGGTATTTAACTGGAGCTGTTAATTATTAACAGCAGTAGCAGAGAAGGTTAACATTCTTTAGCAGCACTGTTGTACACTTCTGTTGGTAACATTACTGAGCAGTGGGAGCTGGATTTAGCATAATTATTTAGTTGAACATTTTATATTATTTATATTTGGTGCATATATATGTATATACATATGTATATGTATTTTAGAGATAAGTTTGCTTTTAAACTAAAATAGAAAATATTTACAAATATTTAAATTGAATGACAATTTAAGTACCTATGTGTAATGTAATATCTTCCACTTCAAGGCATGGCTTGCAGGGATATTTGAAATTAAATACATTTTTTTATAAGACAGTAATGAAAGATTGATCTTAACATAATATATGTGTAGTAATGTAATAAGATATGCACGCTTAAATAATTTATTATGTGTGCTCAAATGTTTGCTTTCACGTGCACTTAACATATAAATATTTAAATAATTATATACCTGTGTGCTAAATATATATGTACTGTGTAATACGTATGTGTGTGCGTTTATGGAAAGCACCAAACTGAAAACCATGTCTAACCATTACTAATGTGCAATTCTCCGCGATTTTATGTCCAAGAGTACCTAAGTATATACCTTAAAATTAATCAAAAACCAAAAACTATATACACGTATAAATATATTTCGATGTTTCTGGATATTTGCGCGTATCCATAGTTAACTACCTGTATTTGTATTTGTATTTACTACATTACTTGTACTGTAAAGAGGCGGAAAGCATTGAAATATTCTTGAGTGTTTAGAAAACCGAAAGAACTTTCAAAATGAATCATAATAATAATAATTAAGATAAAATTAAATGAAATTGAATTTTTAAGAAATAGAAAAGAGATTATTTTTAGACAGCAAAATCACTACAGATTTATATACATACACTTATTTAATCAATTAAGTTTTACAATTTATCTACACTTGTAGATACTCATTTATTCACGAGCATACAATCGGAGAAAAGAGTATTAAGCAAATGTTTGGCAACAACAACAACAATTTTTATAATATTTTTCTAATTTTAATATCATTTGCTTGTAACTGTTACTATTTATGGAAATATAAAAACAAATAAAAACCAAGCAAATTAGTTTTGAAATATTGAAGCGAGTCGTAAAGGTTGTGGATATGCACATCGAATTTGGTAGGCAAAAATTATGAAAAAGAAATGAAAAATCTATTTCGGTAAGAATTGAGAATGCAGAGCTCTAAATACAATGGGTTTCTTAGCCTGAGTGTTTTAGGGACCACCAAATCTCTTGGTGCTCCTTAGCTCGACCTATTCAAATTTCAATTTCAAGAATCCAGAAAGTGTTGGCTTTTTTTTGGTTAAACTATAATTTAAATCGCATAGAATATGTTCTGTTGTTCCTTGTGCCTCTTTTCGGAGTCTACAAGAATCATTTTCTGCCACACCAATTTTTTTCAAGAATTAGTAGTCCAGTAGTTCAGAAACTGCTGAGCCGATGATCTGGCTAGAAAGGGACTCTTGAGACGGCTTCATCGCAATATGAGAGAATTGGAATTCCCTTAAGAACCTGTGGTCTACTACTGGAAAGAAGGGCCTCACGTCAACTCAGCGAGCACTGGGCTAGTGCGCAAACGTAAAAAGTCGTGAGATCCTTCTGGCCGCAAGTATGTAGATCTGGGGCGCTCGAGAGAACTTCTAAGGCGAACAAAGCTACAGCTGTCGAATTTGGTAGGTATTCTCACCGGACACTGTCCGTTAGCTGCCCATGCGGTCAAGCTTGGGATTGTTTCAAGCCTCTTCTGCAGAAGCTGTCTGAAGGATGAAGCGGAATCATCTCAGCTCCTTCTTCCTATCTGATCTGCTCTCGTCTGGGCTCATCTGGGCTAAGTTCTGGGCTCTTTCTTTTTCGCTAAACCGGCGGATATTGCGGGCTCGAATATCACACATCTGGTGAAATTCATGAAGCGGTTAATACTCGTACAAACGTAAATCGCCACTGTTGGTCGTCATCCTATAATCCAAGCCCCTTCCTCCTTTTTTTATTTTGTTTTTCACCTGTCTGGTTTCTCCCCCTCTCTTGCAGAAGGGGTCTGGGAGTATTTACACCCTTTTTCGCTAAAGTGTCCGCAATTTCACTCTCTTCGTGGCCCTTATGCACTGGTACATTCACATCAGAGTAAAAAATTTTTTGATGCTAGAGTTTCGAGAATTTTAACACATTCCCAGACCGACCTTGATTGGAACGAGAAGCTTTCTAGCCAATTTAGAGCTGCTTGACGAAGACATTATCTGGTACATAGCTCTAAGGCGTGGACCTCTGCCTCAAATGGAAGTCGTTTTTCCGTTTTTTGCATTGCAATTGCACATGAGTTAATGACAATGATAGTAAGATACAAAAATTCTATTTATATAGGGAAATTAAAAAAAAATAATAATAATAATAAAATAAAATGGACTTATTTATTTATTCTACTCAAAAAACAAAAACTGCTGATAAGTAATAATGGTAGGTGAGTATAGAAAATAAGATCGGCGATATTATTTAGAGGGAACTTTCTTTGACAAAGCTGTATTGTGACATCAAGTGGAGTAATCTCAGGTATACATTCTTTGCTAATTTTCTTTATATCGAAGGAATGTTGAATAATCCATTGAAGCGATATCCCCTTTGCTCTGGTCAATCTGAACATAAACTGTTTAACAATATTTTCTAACTTGGATAAAATTCAGAATTAGGTTACTTATCGTACTTACTGATGTGGCACTACAAACGTGTGTCGGTTTTGGCCAAATCCAAAATGGCACGTCAGCTGTTTTTGTCCTGCGCTCGTTGGTGCCAGTTGGAAATCTCGAGTGGAGACTTGGCACTTGGTCCTTCCAACGGAGATGTGGTCTTCCTCTTCCACGCCTTCCTTTTTGGGGTACCGTGCCGTAAAGTCGCCTGGATGTAGCGTCTCCTTTCATACGGGTGACATAGCCAAGCCAGAGTAGAAGTTGTATTTTTACACGCTTAACTATGTCCATGCCCCTATATAGCTCATACAGCTCGCTGTCCCACATATGCGATACTCCTCACTAACGCGGCATGGGCCAAAGATCTTATGTAGAATTTTTCTCTCTTTTTCTGCTGCTATGTTAGTTACCAATAAAACGATTTTCAATCGGAAGAGCACCGCAGGTTGAGGTAATATAGGGTGGGCCATGTAAAATTTGCCTTTTGAATCGGCTATAAAAAAAACTAATCAATATTCTTCCAAACTTTTTTTTTTATTTTGAAGATTGAACATTGTCACTTATGAATGAAAAATAATATCGTTCAAATGACTGCCAGGACTGCCTTTACAGTAGGCCGTTAGATAAACCCAATTTTTAAGCACATTTTCGATTGTTTGGGCTCCAATTTTATGAATGGCAACTTCGATTTCGTGTTTTAAAGCATCAATCGTCTCTGGATAGTTTGCATAGCATTTGTCCTTAACGGCTCCTCACAAAAAATGGTCTAACGGGCTTAAATCACAGCTCCGAGGCGACCAATAGATATCGGATTTTCGGCTGATTATTCGGTTTTCAAAAACGGTAGCCAAAAGTTCGAGTGTAACTTTGGCAGTGTGGCTGGTGGCAACGTCCTGTTGAAACCAAATGTCGTCCATGTCATCCTCTTAAATTTTTGGAAACAAAAACTCGTTGAGTATGTCACGGTAACGCTCGCCATTTGCTGTACCCGCGGAAGAAGAAGAAGACTCACCACTTTGGAAATAGGTTTGCAATATTTCCCAATTTTGTTCAAGCGTATTGCGTCCCATTTTGTAAATGTCAAACCTTTAAGTAAATTATGAACACATTTGACATGTCATTTGTGTTACCATTCTCAAAAAAATAGATAGTTCAAAAAGCAAATGCTATATGGCCCACCCTATATCACCCCTACAAAGGTGCAAATGCCTTGAAGGTATTCACGGGAGTATTCAAGGCAATCTTCTTGGGTCGACTTTAGACGTACGAAAATGGTCATGGATGCTATTCGAAAAGAAACTCCAGCTATTCGTTTCCCTTTTCAAATTTATTCCTTCTAGAACAAATTTTAAAACTTTTTTCGAAAATATCTAAGCATGTCACCTCACTCGGCCGGCCTGTGCACTGCTATATCAGTTAACTCGCTAAATTGCTTGTATATCCATCTACCATCTTGATCAAAAAGTTCGCCGAATATATTCAGATAATTCAAATTTCAAAATTTATTCCTTAAAAGTGTTATTATCACCTTCAAAATAATCCCCATCAGCTGTAACGCACTTAAGGCAACGTTTGGTCCAGCTCTCGAAACATTTCTGGAACTCTATTTTCAGTATAGCCATCAGAGTCGTCTTCGATTTTTTTATTACTTCCTTTCGACTGCTTAACCACCAAGAAAACAAAAAAATCGCTGGAGTTCGATGGCTCTTCGATGGTATTTGTTTCGTCCTTGGTCGAGATTTCATGGGTAATGATGGCATTGTGCGACGGTGCGTTGCCATGGTGCAAAATCAAGTGGTGTACAGTACCGTTATAATCCATGAAAACCGTCAGCATCGCTTTCTTTTCGGTCTGAAAACTACGTTTTTTTGGGCTTGGTTTATTTGGAGCTCTCTACTCGCTCACTTGGTGTCTGGATTGCATGGCGTACTTATAGGCTCACGTCTCGTCCCAGTAGTGATGCGTTCGATGAATGTTGGATCTGATTCAGACTTAGAAATCATGTATTTGGCGATATTAACGCAGTCCCGTTTTTGCATGAAGTTAAGGTCTTTTGGCGGCGGCCGTCGTAGCCGAATGGGTTGGTGCGTGATCACCATTCGGAATTCACTGAGAGGTGGTTGGTTCGAATCTCGGCAAAGCAAAATTAATAAAAAACATTTTTCTAATAGCGGTCGCCCCTCGGCAGGCAATGGCAAACCTCCGAGTGTATTTCTGCCATGAAAAAGCTCCTCATAAAAATATCTGCCGTTCGGAGTCGGCTTGAAACTGTAGGTCCCTCCATTTTGTGGAACAACATCAAGACGCACACCACAAATAGGAGGAGGAGCTCGGCCAAACACCTAACAGAAGTGTACGCGCCAATTATTTATTTATTTTTTTTAAGGTCTTTTGAGACCAACTTTGCAGCAACATGGCGCCAATCCAAATCATTAACTACAGTGTTCTGAACAGATCCATAAGGACGTCCAAGTCCTCTGCCATCTCTCTAACGGTACATTTGTGGTTCTAGATCAACTTTTTTCACTTAATTAAAACAACACTTTATTAAAACAACACTTTATTAAGGCATTTCTCAGCTGGTACGACACTTAAAATTCTCCTATTCTCCATTCTGCTGCAGAGGGCTGCTGCCCGACTCCGATAGTCTAGAGATATTTTTGACTGTATATCTTCCTGACTGAACTGATGATGAAGCATGATATCTGCAATGTCATTGATAGTCGTGGAACCAAGAAATATCACACGAGTTCGTTCTAGTAGGGTTCCAGGTGCTTGTAACATAAAGTGGAATTGCGACGCGATTGGGAATGGAAATAATTGAAGAAATAGTTATTTCCTTGCACTAAAGAACTGAATGGGAGCAGAAGGTGTTATCAATATTAATACAAAAAACTCGAATTGAGTATGGACATATTTTGTAGTATTAAATTTCAGGTGGAAAATAGGGTTTCTTTAATTTTGGTAATAGGTCCTGATCCGTTATTAACATCATACCTGGGAAGTAGTTAGCATAGCCATGATTTATCATATAGAAAAATATATAGCGCTTGAACAAGGAAAATTGCTTTTCAAACGATTAATGGGTCACCTAAGCCAAATTAAGTACCTTCAACATTTCACCTTTATACAGTCAGATTGTGGATCCATCTTTCCTTTTTTTCAAGTAAAATATAAACAAATCATTGAATTTATCAATATTTTGGCCTTATTAACTCAAAATCTTTATATCACTGATTGCTGTTAAATCACTTCGATCAGATAATCTGCATCCACCGAAACTTTGAAAACCATCAGTCAGTCAATCCAATAATCATAAAAATTCCAGTTTTTATTACATTTATTTTTGCTGTTATTGCATTTCACTCACCTTTGCTCTTAACCAAAATATTGTATCACTCACTTTCGCTGTCTTTTTTAGTACCTTTTTTGCTGTTGCACGTGCTTCCTCTTTCAATTATCCGATCTCGAAAATGTTTTAAATTAAATTTTCGTTTGTCTCAGTGTCCAACTGAAAGCAGCCATATGAACTTTCGCGTACGTCGGGTGACAGTTAAAAATCCACAAAGGACGTTACACCATCAACGCATACACCTGCAGTGTATTAGTATGGGGATTGATGCACACGCACGTGATGCTCATATATAACACACGTCGCGTTTCGGTGCGGTTACGTTCTTTGGACGCTGAAATTGATAGAAAAACTTCAACGAAGTCAGCGCTGACTTTCGGGAATTTTTCATGTTATTTTGTTTTTTATTTGCGTTTGTATTTTTTCACCAAAATGATTTGCTCCTTAAGTGCGTGAATTCTGCATGCACTTATGCAATGTACACGTGCATTGTGGTTGATGGAACAATTTAAGTGGGAAATAAGAGTCGAATTCTTGCCAGAGTGGCTGACCACAGCACGTTTTACTTGGCACGTCATTTCGGGCAGTGAATGATTGAAAATGGCTGAGTGGCGGAAAGTGAAATAACTCACAAAAGCGAAAGCGGCATAGGGAAAGATTTATATGCACAGTACCTTTCATTAGAGTGGTAAATAAGAATTATGCTTATGTAAGAATAACTTAATGGCTTTAGGAACTCTTCTAAGCCAACACCCCAGTGAGTCGTATGAAATGCTGTGCAACATTTAGTTTTGATCATCGAAAGTTTCCTGTGAGGATTAGCAGGAATGAACAGATTGCTTTGTTAAGCGATGCAAAGTCGAAAAAAATGAAATACAGTGATGTA
Source organism: Anastrepha obliqua (assembly GCF_027943255.1). Lineage (NCBI taxonomy): Eukaryota > Metazoa > Arthropoda > Insecta > Diptera > Tephritidae > Anastrepha > Anastrepha obliqua. Next base: position 101,492,394 of record NC_072896.1, on the reverse strand, counting down.
CGAGGGTGGTTTGAAAAGTTCGTGCAAAAATAAAAACTACTTAACTGTACTCCAAGTTTGTTAATCCCTTCCGAATAATCGGATTTGTCCAAGTCTGAAAAATAACCATTCGTTTCTGCAATCACCTCAACGTTTGAATAAAATCATTTTCTCGCCAGTCATTTCTTCAAATTGGCGAACAAATAGTAGATCGAGGCATTCAACGGAGTTATGTTTGGAGCATAGAGGCGAAGTGAAACGAGTTGGGACCCTGTTTCCATTAATTTTGCTATAACAACTGCTTAGGCGTGAGTTGCTGCGTTGTCGGGATGGAAAAGGAAAATCACTTGACTCGAAACGATTCAAGCGAATCTTAACACAAAGAAATATATCGACCTGGGTGAAACTTGGTGTGTGTTCTTCCAAGAGATGTTACTAACTAAACATAACTTGGATATGCGCCAGTAGTGCCACCTCTCAAAATTTTTGCAAGACGAACCTTGCTGAAGAAAGTACTAGTTGAGAAGGTCTGAGTTTAGTTTTTTTACGGAGGGTGAAATTTTAAAGATTTTGAGCGAATGTGCGTAAATTGTATAGAAAATATTATGAATAAAACGACTTCAAATATAATTTAAGTCCACAGACTTGTGCAGTAGAATTCAATAGCCATTTTTTTTGTAGTACATTTTAACCCTCTACCTCTTATCTAAATAGGTATTCTGGACCTTTTCTGGAAATAAGCATAATAAAGTCCCTAAAACGGCAGTTAGAGGGTTAAACTGTTCAACAGAAATTTTTTGCAGACAATTCTACTAGGGGTCACCGAAGACGAAAAAATCGTACGGGTTAAGGTAAGTGCTTAAGGAAGCTTAATTCAAGGTTAATTCAATATTTATATAAAGGGTGGTTAAATTTTAATGACCGATATTGAATGTGAACCATACCTAAACGTCAAGTTTTTTTCTGCACTTTATTCGACATTTTTCAATTTCAAACTAATCCAATTTGAATCATGGAAAGATACACAATCTGACAACGCGTTAATTAGGCTACGCATTATTCAGGCTTTTTATGAAAACGGGCGTTCAGTTTTCGAAGAAAATCATCTTCAGTGATGAGGCACATTTTCACCTCAGTGGATTCGTCAATAAGCAGAATTGCCGCATTTGGGCGAATATAATCCAAGAGTGATAGCCGAAAAACCAATGCACCCACAAAGAGTGACTGTTTGGTGCGGTTTATGAAACGGCGGCATCATTGGGCCGTATTTTTTCCAAAATGAGGCCGGTCAGGCAATTACTGTGAATAGTGTTCGCTATCGTGAGATGATAACCAACTTTTTATGAAAGATATAGATGTGGACGATATTTAGTTTCAACAGGACAGTGTCACTTATCACACAGCTAACGAAACAATGGCTCTTTTGCGCGAACAATTTGATGGCCGAATAATATTACGTCGATTTGGAAACAATTTCTTCAAAAAATCGATTGTGGTGCGAGCTGTGTGTGGTGGAGCGCCTTCTTGTTGAAACCATAACTGCCTCATACGTCTTCGACGAATAATTGGCATCACAAAAGGGGTTATCATATCGCGATAACGCTCCTGATTGACGGTAACAGCTTGACCATCTTCATTTTCGAAGAAAAACGGCCCAATAATCGTTTTCGCACTAACGCCGCACCAAACAGTTACTTTTTCGTCGTAAAGAGGTACCTCTTGAATATCGGGAGGATTTTCAGTGGCGTAAGTACGGCAATTTTGCTTGTTTACCGTCCCATTCAATAATAAATGAGCCTCATCGGGCATGGTGATTTTGTTCCAAAATTGCTCGTCATCTTCAGTCATTTCGATGACACTTTGGGCCCATTCCAATCGACGAGGCTTGTCCGCAGGCAACAATCTTTGCATCAATTCAATCTTATACGGGAATAAATTCAAATCAATGCGGATAATTCATTGTAAAGTGGTCCGAGCAATGCCCAACTGCTGAGAACGGCGATTTTGGGATGTCCTTGGCGACGTCTCAACATTGACCCGTACAAGAGCAATATTCTCATCCGATCGCCTTGGTCGGTTTTGATTTGGCCTCTTTGGATTAGAAAGAGCATCAGCAGTCGAAGCATCACCTTTCGTACAAACGTTTAATGGTGTTCTTAGAAGGCGCACTTTTCACATTATTTATATTTTTATACGGTCGTTGAGTTTTCACAATTGACTCCTTTTGTTGAATGTAAATTTCAACAATTTAGGAGCCCTCGCGTGGTGTGTACTGTTCCATGGTAAAAATCTGCTTAGACTGATGCTTCCAACGCGGAATGTCATTAAGAGATCTGATGTCTCTGTCAAAAGATACAGGGTTGCCAGATGTGTCCGTCGAATATGGGCAACCCTGTACATATTGCATTTTTTTCCATTTTTCTTTATTTATTGAATCTTTCTTGTATAAGAAACTAACAATAAGTTTACAAGTTTACAAATCTTATATACTAGAGTACTGTACATATGTGCACTGAATTTGGATGGGAAAGTTTTAAAGACATTAAAGCCTTTTGATGATTACATGAAAAAGTTATGTTTCTTATTAAGAAAATTCGGGCAGAAGCTTGAGAGAATGTACGAGGAACGCCTGCTGTGTTTTGTTTCTTCTAATTCTACAGATGCGATGCATCGCTATGACTGGTCAACTGTGGCCACCCTGAAGGTGTTGTTAAAAAGAAAAGGAATAGAAGGGTGACCCTCATATGGCATGTGATAAAAGGCTATGGCTAAATCCCAGGCGATGTTTGATGCTATTCAAAGGTACGAGTATTGGCTATAAAAGAAAGAAAAGACTCAGGTATTTGAAAATTCGATTTTTGTACATACACGTATATACGCGTATATCTATAGGACTACAGTGCGTCATTGCATTTGCATATGAACTTATGCATCCCTGCTGGGAATTGAAGTCAATTTAATTACACTTTAAATGCACTATTGCCTTTACCTTTAATTCAGCGAACAGATCAGTCAAATATCATATTTATATAACTATCATCGTTTTTATTTATTTAAACATTTAAAATTAATTTTTATTAAAATTAAAATATAAACTAATAAACTAAAAATTTTAATGTATTTGGGGGAAAAAAATATTTGTATATTTATTTATAATACAAGTTTTTTAGTTATACCGAAAAATGAAACGGCGGTGAAAAAAGTAAATTTAATTACCTTTAGTTTGATATATTATATATTGGGAGGTTGAATTAGTTTTAAAGGTTTTTTTCGAAGATTTGGGTCTTTATTGTGAAAAAACGGTACAAAATATTTTATTTGAAGTATTGGCCATCGCTAGCTACAACTTTCGCCCATCTTTCGGGCAATTTCCGGATGCCGTTTCTCCAAAATTCTGGCCGCTGCTTGGCTATCCATGACTCAACCCATATTTTGGTAGCCTCGTACGAGGAGAACCGCTGGTCCGCCAAATCGAGACTCATATGCCGGAACAAATGATAATCGGAGGGAGCTATGTCTGGACTATACGGCGGGTGGGGTAACACTTCCCAGCCAAGCGTTCCAAGGTATTTTTTGACAGGTTGAGCAACATGCGGCCGAGCGTTGTCATGTTGCAAAATAACCTTGTCGTGCCTTTTTACCGTTTCCGGCCGTTTTTCTTTCAATGCCCGGCTTAAACGCATCAATTGCAGTCGGTAACGATCCCCCGTGATTGTTTCGCCCGGTTGGAGCAGCTCAAAATATACGACGCCGACCTTGATAAAAGATATTCAGAAATGGTTTTTTTTATAATTATTTATATTTATGTTTATATTTATAACAAAATGCGCTCAAATAGCTTTTGGTAGCGCGCTTCCTCAACAAGGCTGTATATACAGGGTGGGCCATAAAGCGTTTGCTTTTTGAACCACCTATTTTTTTGAAAATAGTAACACAAATGACATGTCAAATGTGTTCATAATTTACTTAAAGGTTTGACATTTACGAAATGGGACGCTATACGCTTGAACAAAATTGGGAAATATTGAAGACCTATTTCCAAAGTGGTGAGTCTTCTTCTTCATCCGCGGTTACAGTAAATGGCGAGCATTGCCGTGACATGCTCAACGAGTTTTTGTTTCCAAAAATTGAAGACGATGACATGGACGACATTTGGTTTCAACAGGACGGTGCAACTTGTCACACTGCCAAAGTTACACTCGAACTTTTGGCTACCGTTTTTGAATTCCGTATAATCAGCCAAAATTCCGATATCAATTGGCCGTCTCGGAGCTGTGATTTAAGCCCTTTGGACTATTTTTTGTGGGGAGTCGTTAAAGGCAAATACTATGCGAACCATCCGGAGACGATTGAGTTGATTGAATGGCCTACTGTGAAGCCAGTCGTGGCAGTCATTTGAACGATATTATTTTTCATTCATAAATGACAATGTTCAATCTTCAAAATAAAAAAAAAAGTTTGAAAAAATATAGGATATTTTTTTTTATAACCATTACCAAAGGAAAATTATACATGGCCCACCCTTTACAAGCATTTTTCTGTATTTGACAGAAAAACTCTAATTGTTGTCCTGCATGGCTTCTGCATAACCAAGCAATCAGTTAAAAGTTAATCCTATTTGTTAAGCTAAAATTTATATATTTTCGTAGTCAACTCCACAATTTTCGGCAGGGATGCGTTCATGCGCCCAGTTGCTCGCAATCACTTTTAGGTTCCGCATACGCCATGCGTGCCGCACCACTTATTGTTTCGCCAAGCCTTTGTGCTTTTCATTTTTTTTGCACTCACGTTACTCTTGCAGGTGTCTTGCTAACTGTGTCTTAATGCCTATCGCTATTCAAAACACACTCTTTTGTAAGCTTACATCCATCTCGCTGGAATGATTCGTACCAGCTTTGAGTCTGTATATGCAGGTACATGACACCATGATTTTCTTGCGCATCTGATTGGATGACTGACAAAAGAGGTACCTAAGGTTATGCGCTTAAATCGCAATCGAACATTGAACCAACTGTGCAGTTTAAGTCAAATAGATACAAATATTGAATCCCTTTCATGTTCAAGGCAATACTGAAACAATGGCGTGCAAAATGGGTAAATTAGAAATGAGGTAAATGAAACTTCAAGAAATGCCAAATGGTAATCTTTAAACTGCAGTGATTCACGGAAATACATAAATAGATTTTTGTTTTATTTTATTTTTAATATTAGCATCACTAATAACTCTTAGCAAAAAAAAAAAAAAAAACAAGACCAAAAAAAAAAAACAATTGTGAATTAATTTCTACATTGCACAAGATTTTGTTTTCATTAAGCCTTGAAAATTTCTCTGTCAATTAATATTTGAACTTTTTACTTGATATTTGATATCACCGTACTGATCAGCTTTGCTGCCTCTATTTTGCAAAAAAAAGTGAGAAAATTCTTATAAATTTCTATAAAAATTTTCTGATAAAAGATCTTGTGGCTTGTTGGAGCCAACGCATAAAGCAAACGGCAGAAAAGATAGTAAGAATTTACATCTAAAAAAATAATTGTCTCTGTTTGCTTCCACAAACTCTTGCTGCTCTGTTTGCTTTAATAAATTATGGGTATAGCTGAAAGTTCTGCGTATTTTTGCACTTTACTTCAGTAATGAAATTAAGAGATCGGATTTGGTACAAATACGCGATATTTTGTTCCATAACTTTTATGAAATTTACTAGATATTTTATAAGTCATCGTTTAATAAAGCCCTTTTCCCTATTGAAAAGACTTGACCACTTCATTTCTGCCGTGCTTGTACCATAAAAAAAAATTTCCAAGTGTTTAAAAATTTGATAATCGCTCGAGAAAAGTTCTATACGCAGGATGCTATGAAACCTCTTATCCAAGGTTTTCAAGATTCTGATGCGATATCAGATTTGTCTGGGACCTGGCGTTATTTTGATAGATCGCAATTTATTCCCTATATGCAAATTCTGGTTAATTTTCAGATTCAATCTGTTAAGTTATTCACTATAGAGTTCTTAAGTGAATGACTGGCTCTATGCAAGCAACTCGTTGCGGCTGACTCGCTGAAAATAAGTACGTTTTTAAGAATCTTCGTTTAGCTCTGCAGATGGTGTTAGCCTGGATAGGTAGGTGAAATCGTTGAAGTTCCAGTCTGGCACCTGAATCCTGAGTCAAGTAGCACTGAAGCGCTGTTTTGATACCATAATGAGACCTCACAAGCAGGTATCTACACCCAGCCAGAGCTAATGATATAATGGATCGATTAGGTCGGTGCACTGCCACAAGCTGTCGAAGAAAGAAGCGCTCAGTGACCTTAATCGTCTAGTTGCCAAGCCCGGACATTTACAGAGAAAGTGCTCAACAGTCTCCTTCTCTGCAAATTTTGCAATGGGGGCTACTTGGTAACCCTAGCTTTTCCGCGTGTGTGCCGATCGTCCAGTGATCGGTAAACACAGCTACGAGTTTGGAAATTGAATGGAATGAATACGAATGGACTTTCTGAGTCTTTCGTATATTGTACTGGGGCCAAAAGGTTTTCGAAATAGCACATGAAGAATGTGCATGCTAGCCTATTACTGAAGCAAAATTAAAGCGATATGCTCCTAAATTTCCATTGAAAAATAGTGAAAATTGAGTATTTGAATTATCTAAAATAACAAAACAAAAAAAGTTCAAAATACATTTGCAAACGCAATCATGACCCGTGGTTCCCTGAGCGGATTTATTTTAATTTTTTTTTTTTGAAGAAAAATCGATTCTCGTTAATAAAACTCGGCACCGAGAAATTTCGCAGAGCACTTTTTCACATAATTCGTCAGATGTGCAGGTATTAGGAATAACTAATCTTACAATAAACTTTGTTATTTTAATTTTAATTTAATTTATGATTCAAAACGTACTTGAAAAAATTAAAAAATTCAGAAAAACGTTTTAACGTCAATCAGTTATAAAAAACCAAAAGGACGCTCATAACTGCGTCAATTTTGCTACAATCGAAAAAATAATTAAACTTTTTTTTTTGAAAAATAAAATATTTTTTGAAAAAAAAAGAAATCGTTTATTTTCTCGGTAGATGGCTGTAATGGTCGATATCTCGTAAAGTATTGATTAAACAATTTAAAGTTTATTCTCGTTGTCAATGAGACATTTCACACTAAAAAATTACCTTTTTTTTGTATTCAGTTGTGGGTTACAGGGTGTTAACAATGGAAGTCAACAAAGAGACAATTTGATATATTTTACGGTTTTTTTGTTTTAAAGGCGAAAATGCAAGCCAGACCACTGAAATTGTGAATGATATCTAAAATGCCGATATTGTAACAGCTAATTACGTCCAATTTTGGTTTCGTCGATTCCGGTCACGTACATTTGGTGTTAAAGAAAATGTCGAAAATGTCGATTAAATCACAGAAATAGTCGATGTTGATCGACATGTTAATGGTCGTAGTATCGCCCATGAGATCGATCGTAAAACAATTTTAAACCATTTGCGCAAACATTTTCTCGCAAGCATAATGGATTTCTTATTCTCGAAACAAAGGTCTTTGTTAATAAATGTAATCGCTTCCATTGCGTACTTTGGTAATTTTCCTTGCCTAGTAAGAAACTTGACCGCAGCTCGAAAAACCTCAATTCCTTATTTCCTCAATTCCTGATGCTTTTTGGCAGATTAACTTATTTATCCGTCAATACAAAGCTTGTTGCACTGATTTCACTGCAACTCAGTAGCTTTAGTTGTGTTGCGTCATCAAATAGTGCTAAGTAAAAAAACAAATTCCTCTCCCATTCATTCCGTGAACATTTTAACCTCCCCTCGGATAAATCAGAAACAAATCGTAAACGTACAAAACGATTCCATACATTTTTGACACCATAAATTACATGTCAGCAGTCGCGGCAAGTTGCACACTTGTTTTCTACCATTTAGCATAGGGGAAGTACATAAGTGAATCTTTGGATAATTTATAAAATGAAACCGGATACGCAACGTGTATATATCACTTATCTAGATTATTAAGTCACCGGTTGCAAAAAAAAAAAAAATATATATAAATAAATAAAAAATGAAAAAGGAAGTGTAAAAAAGTAGAAAACAGCGTAGAGCACAATCAAAGCCCGTCGTAATTGCGTGTGTGCGTGCGTAAATATACGAGCGTTTGCTTATATATGTATGATATATGTGTGTTTTAACATACACTCATAAATTTAAGTATAAGTATGCAGATGACAAAAGTTGCTGACTAGAACGCCAAGTCGATGACGGTTGAGAGGAAAGATGTTTCCCTGCAGCGGATTAAGTAAGGAGACTGAAGGCTAAAGTGTAATTACCTATTTGTGTCACGTGCTATTCACAAGCGTTAAGAAAACACGTCGCGACTGCCTGAAAATGGTGAGAAGTGAAATGAAATGGTTTTCCAGTCGGGAAGACAGTCAATTTACACGACTGCATTCTGCCTTGAGGTTGATGGCTAAATACAATACATACATATGTATGTGCGTACGAGCTCAAGGATTTGTACAAGCCACATTACTCCTTGTAAGTGTATGTGTATATGTATATGTATGTGTATATGCAAGCATGAACAATATATATATATTATATGAGTGTGTATGGGCTGGTATGCGAGGTAATGACATGCAAATGATGGGTGAAAATAAATGGGTTATTAGATTGGCGAGATGGATAAAATTATTTGAGACGACTTGCGGAAATGAGGCTAATTTTGAAGGAGAATAACTACGTATATAACCAACTCCCACATACTGATAACCGATAATTCAAAAGCACTTAAAATTGAACACTCGACAAACTTGATTTCCTTTTGCTGTTCATATACGAGTACGAGTAGTACACTAAAGGAAAGTAAAAGTTATAGTTATAGCATACACATACATACGTACATACATATATTGCTGATTATTGTGAACGTAAAGTACAAGTAAAGCACGTACAGGGACTTTCAGGTTTGAGTTTATTTTTGAGGAGTAAATTATTTTGGCCGTTTTGATAGTACCATGGGTCCTTTTTTAGAGTAGAAATTCTACAGTTTAATAAGTTCTGTTTGGCTCGGGAATAGAAAAAAGACAATAATATTGTAATTAAATATAAAATTAATTAGGAAAATACTGCATCTGTGCGGCAAACGGGTAAATATATTGGGTCATTACCTTATAATCATCCAAGAGAGCACGGAAATTTCAAGTTCAATGGCTCAGTGGAATATCTCTATATAACAATTATATACTTATACACACAGCTATTTGTATGTATGTATAAAAATACGTGGCTACCACTAAGGACTGCATAGGCTTGAGTCCCCGTACATGAAAGCAAAGATAGAAACAAGTTTTTTTGATAGCGGTCGCCCCTCAGTAGGCAATGACATATTTTTCCCTCAGTTCCTCTGTAGTGAATTTCTGCCATGAAAAAGCTACTTATAAGAAACCATTTGCCGTTCGAAGTCGGCTTAAAATAGTAGGTCCTTAAAATTGTGGAACAACATAAAAATGAACATCACAAATAAAAGGAGGAGCTCGGCTAAACACTTAATTATTTATTTATTTTTATAAGAATGTAGAATATGCTTTCTAAAGAACATTACTAGGAACTACTGCTCCGATTTAACAATTTTTATTGTAAAGACTGGCTTTACCTAGTTGAGTGTTGCCACCTGTTCGTTTTTGTTTAAATAGATATAAGAATTACCGCATGCGGCTTAAGAATTATTATTAAGAACTATTTATTCCAAATACAGTTTTTGATAGCGTTGCCACCTCAATTTATTGAAAAAAATAGCAATTTATCGCACATTTTTGTTAAATTGTACGTAGGTATAAAGTGAATAGTCTTTAAATAAGCTTTAGTAAGAAATTTTGTTTTGCTAGTGTTGCCACATAAAATATATTGTAAAAATAGCGACCTAGATATCAATGGAGGAGTCATAGAAATTGATTATGAATTAAAGCTGTTTTGAAAGGTACTCAAACAGGCTTTGTTACGAATTTTTTTAAGCTGATGTTGCCACCTATTTTTTAGAAATTAAAAATTTATTACTAAAATATCAAAATTACTTAAGTATGAAATTATTGGCATTTGAACAAGTTTTAATAAGAAAATTGTTTCAGCAGGGGTTGCCATATGATTTTTATTGCAAAAATACCCACCTAGATATCAGTGAAAGCGTCATAGATATTGATTATGAATGAAAGGTATTTCAACAGGCTTTAATAAAAATTATTTTTGAACTGATGTTGCCACCTATTTTGTAGAAATTAAAAGTTCTTTACTTAAATATATAAATTGTAATTGTATTATATGTATGTATTTACGTATATAAAAATAGTTATGTAGGCATTTAATGAATGCTGCTTAAGCATTTAATAAAAAAATTGTTTCAGCTGGTGTTGCCACTTAATTTTTATTGTAAGAATAGTGACCTAGGTACAATAATCAAAGAAAAGTGTTTAAACCAACTTTAATAAAGGAATATATTGGCAGGTGTTGCCACCTGGTTTTTGGAAATTAAAAATTGATAATTAAAAAAATATATGTGTGTGTTTATATATAACAACGGCTGCCTACACATTAATTTAATGATTCTTAAACAAGCTTCAATAAAAAAATATTTTAGCTGGTGTTGTCACATGCATTTCTTTGAAAAATAGCGACCAAAATATGATTAGCGATCAAAGATGCTTAAACCAGCTTTAATAAAAAAAATATTTTTAATCGTGTTATCACCTTTTTTTGTAAATTAAAAAATGATGAAAGAATACATGAATTGTAAAAAAGTTATATGTATATTATATGTACGGGTATATATGTATTTACACACATGAATGTACGCGTAAATACAGTTTTAAGGTAGTAGTCTGGTCAAATACTCGTACTCAATTTTTACAGATATTTTTAGGAATTTTTTTTAAGGTAAGACAATGCTATCATTTTCATTTTATAGCATGTTATTATAAACATCAAATAGTATACAAAAACATTTTTTTAACATATTGTTTTGTAGGTGCGTGGCACCAAACAAGATTTTGGCTCTTCAGGACATCTGAAACGAATAAGTCAAACTGATTATTATTCTGTAGGCTTGTCCTTCTGGCAGGTGCTACTTCCGTCTCTTTTCAGCGCTAACTTTCTATACTACAGTCTGCTTTCCATCCGAAAAACATACCTTTTTCTTCAAAATCCCGCCATTTTGTTATTTTTCAAACAATTTTCCTATTGTAGCAGTTTTAAAGCTTACTTTGGCGCCACACTACTACAAAAAAAATATGTAAAAAAAAAATAATTGTTTTTGTATACCATTGATGTCAGTAATAACATACTATAAAATCAAAACGATCGCATTTTATTTTCTTAAAAAATATCTATAAAGAATAAGTATTTGACCAGACTACTTAAAACCAAATGTTTAAGGTGTTACCCTCTAATTAAAAAAAAAAAGACAATAATTAGTAATAAAACTTAATTAGATTTTAGGATGAGGGTATCAAATATTTTGTATTCAAAAAACAAGAAACCGACACAGCTTTAGTAAATATTATTTGTGTATGGCGTTGCCATCTGACCGAGATGGCGCACATTGTAAATAACAGTACAGATAAATGAAGGTATTTGTGTGTGGGTAACAGGCAAATTATGATTAAAAATATGTTAAATCAAAAGTATTATTGAATGGCGTTGCCACTTTTTTTTTTATTCAAAAAGTATTGGAACTGCCTTATAGTAAAAAGTGTGCACATTAAAATAAAAAAGCCAACTAAAAATATATAAAGTGTTTGTATATCCCTTTCAATAATTTTATGTTGTTAAGTATGCTAAGTGCTAAATAAGTAAATTAAGTATTTGAGTCGTGAGCTCTGGCTTGTACGAGTTCTTTTTTAACGTTCGCCTCGAGTATTTAATCGCTACTACAGCAAAATTTCACCATTGCACCAAAGCAATTGGGCCTATCGGTAACCACCATGTGGTGAATTTTGCTTTAAGATTGTTCACTTATATTTTCGAAACTCAAACATTTATTGAACCCATATGAATGTCGGCACCATCGACAATTCCTTAATTTCAAGTAACGAAAAATGCCCTGTTACTCCTAAAGTGGGTGGAATGGTTTTGCTCAATTTCATTTGCATAGATATGCATCTCATTAAGTTACTCCGCGGAGAGTATTGTGCGCTGTTTTGTAACTACGCTATATTTCTTCGAAAATGTAGCTGCGATATGCCGAGATAGAACTTCAGTTTTACTTAAATGTCATCAAAAAGATTGTCATAGTAATGGATATCTGTAAGCATCAACACGGGGAAAATATCATTTATCACTCAAGAATAATATATCCTCTCCACTGCATATGAAAAAAAAATGTTAAAGAAATTTCCATATGAAATATGTTTTATATTGAAAAACTTGAGCTTGAAATACCCTGCTGTTGCCAAGAACTGGGGTAAATCATATTGCCACGTATACTCGTAGTAGATACATGGCTTCCGTTGCATTTGTCAGCAGTGATTTTCCTGAGATTACGCTCAACACTGGTGTTTTGCCTTTGAATTTATACAATGCTGCAGCTTCATTGCCAACCAGAGAGGTAAGTAGCAACGTCACGCACAGCTACTGAAACAAACACAGCGGCTGCACATAAACACCTGCAGAGTCACACTTTCGCATACATTCACGCATTGCGCTACACTCCTTCGACTCAGGTGAAGAAATGATAAATGAACGGTATGAGAATGTTTACGCTATTGAGCAAGTTTCTATGCCTTGGAGGAAGTGTCTCATTGCCTAACAAACAGTTCAAGTGAAATGGAGAAATATGCTTGATTTTTAGTATTGTGTTGTATGCATGGTAACCCCATTGAAGGCAGGTCCTTAAATTTTCTGGTGAGAGCTAAGGAATTATTTTAAGCTTGGTTCAGCATTATTTTTTTTTTAATTTATATAAAATTGTTATGTTTTGTACATGAATCTGTTAAAAAAAAAAGGAATATCCATCCAATCCATCAGACTACATTACCGCTACTCTGGACTTCAGAATAGAATTTCAAGTAATGTTTCCCAGGCGAAAGGAAGGAGGAAGGGAGTTGAATTTAGTATTCAAAGAAGATACCACCGCACTGTTCACCTATTAACAGATATCCCAACACCGGTACTTGCAAAATAGTGAAAGAAACGTGACCAGATTATAACAAGTCCGGAACTGACGAGCTGTTTACAAAGCCAAGAACAGGCATTTTTAGAGTTACGTCAACAATAACCGGCCATTGGCCTATCGTAGACTATGCTAGGAAGATGGGGTGGTCTTATAACGCTAGATGTAGAAGCTGTAATCAAAAATGTTCCAGGAAGACAGTCTTCCACCATATATGTGACTGCCCAAGGCTGGGTGTTCTACGACATATAATGCTGGGGAAATTCTTAATGAAGAACTTTGTAGAAAAAGCAAGAAAGAAAATAGATGACATAGGAAGATTTATAGTTAAATCAAGATATATATATATGACTATAAATCTTCCTATGTCATCTATTTTCTTTCTTGCTTTTTCTACAAAGTTCTTCATTGAGAATTTCCGCTTACATCATACATCATAGGCGCTTACATCATTTTTGAGAGTTAGGCCGAGCTCCTCCTCATATTTGTGGCGTGCGTCTTGATGTTGTTCCACAAATGGAGGGACCTACAGTTTTCAGCCGACTCCGAACGGCAGATTTCATTAATTTGCTGTAAGAAAGGTTTACCGAAAGAGCAAAGTCTTGCATTAGTTAGATCTGGACACTCGCATAAATAGTGGAAAAGACTTTCTTTCACCCCCTCCGCCTGACAGCTTCGGCCAATGGGATTGAAAGGAAGGGATTGAAGGTTAAATCTGGCTGCATGATTCCCTATCTCCCAGTGACCTGTAAGGGTTGCAGTGATACGTGAGTTGCTTGGGAAAGAGTATTATATATTAACAAGTAATTAATCCTCTGGATGTTGTGGGACGGCCATGTTTTTCATGTTGTATCGTTTTGGTTCTTATTTCATTCCACCTTCTTTCGGCTAAAGTATAGTCGATGAAGATTTTTATTGTGTTGAGTAGGGTAGGAACTGTCACCGTCTCTGTTATGCCTAATGCCGAATCTTTCGTGCTATTTCATCTGCTATCTCATTACCCTTTAAATTCCTATGACCGAGAACTCATTTTAGAGTAGTTTGAAGCCAATGACGAAGCATTTCTAGCTCCTCCCTACACTGTAAAACTAGTTTGGGTGAAATGGAATTGGAATTGGCCTTGCTAGGTGTTTGACTGTCTGAAAAGACAGTAGTGTTTCAGTGATTTAGAAGCTTCCCTGATCTGCTGCATAGTCTGCACGCTGGCATAGTCAAAAAGTCGAATTGATTTGGATCATTTGAGATGTTTCGAATCTGGCCCCGCACCACAGTTCATCTTAGAACCGTCAGTGTAGATTTAAATTGAGAATATACCAATCACCTTCTCTTCCCTCAATTCGTTTATCGATGGAAAACGTACCGTAAAATCTTTCTTGAAGTTAAGCTTGGGGATCGTGATGTCTGAACAGTGAGGATCTCTGTAGGTGGATCTTGTTGTACAGCCTCCTAAAAATTGGTTTTGTGTGTAAATCGAATGGTTACTAGGTTAAGTGTTTCAGGAGGACTGGTGCTAAGTGCTACTGTGGGTAGGAGACACGCCGTTCTTTGTATCTTGTGTGAGGCTGGGTATTTGAAGTTATATATGTAAGTTCATAAGTTTTGAAATTTTGAGTGCATTTTTCATTTACGGTAATAAATAAAACCTCAAAATGTAATTGAAATAGGTCAGCCTCTATAAGTAGAAGACGGTGGCACAATAAAGGCATTTATAAAGAATCTTTTTTTGCTTATAATTATTAAAATATTAATTAATTGCGCTGATTTATTCTGTATTTTTGTTTTGTTACGATACACGATGAACTTACAACAAATTAATATAAAGCCTCCAAATGCAGTTTGGTTGCGCTTTATGCGGAAGACGCCATGACAAGAAAATGTGTGTGTGTGCGTATAATTTCTTGTGTTTGGTTGTGTCCATTGCTTTCGCCTACTCCTCCCCTTTACAAACAAGTAATTTCCCTTCCTTTTGCTTGTTTATTCATGGGCTCTTACGACATAGTGAGTTCGGAAAGTGCAACCATGTATTCTATCAGCCTTGGTTTAGAAGTACTTAATGAGTATTAGTAAGACCGCGTTCATAGAGGTAAACATTTTCTGCTTCAACTCGTTACTTGTGATGCTACTGTTACTGTGCCAATACTCTATGTGTTCGGGTTCTTCTGAATGTTGTTGTTGATTGTACACTTAAAACTAAACAATTGCAAGCAACGGCGAAAGAGAATTCGCAAAACTGAAGCAACAAAAATTGCCGCGTATTAACGCGGTATTACAAATACTCATTAAGTACTTCTCATTAAAGAAGTACTTCAAATATCAGAAAAGAGAGTTGGCGGTATTGAATATACGAGGGTCGTTTGAAAAGTTCGTGCAAAGTCAGAGAGATGGCACTACTAGCGCACATCGAGGTTAAGTTTAGTTAGAAGCATCTCTTAGTGCCCAGAACTTCCAGTGTCTCCCTTCCAGATGTCTCTGTGTGTAAATGGGCACTTAGAAGAACGTACGCCAAGTTTCAGTCAGATTGGTATATTTCATTGTGCTTGGCATTTGTTTTAATCAAGGAAGTCGCGTGATTTTCAACTGCCCTCCATATTTTGTGAGCTCTGCCGGGATTTCGTCTTCTCCACCTGTTTTATTGTTCTTTAATTTATTTATTTCTGTGGTTACTTCAATTATGATAGGTCCTTCAATCAATATTTCAACTGTATGGATCTCCTCTCTTTCATTGTTATTATCATTATCATTACTATGACTTTCGTTGAGGACCTGGGTGAAATGTTGTTTTCATCTTTCCATAACTTGTTGCTTGTCGCTAATACTATTTCAATTGTTCGTACAAACTTTGGATCTTGGTTGGAAAGCTTGTGTCTGTCTTTTTATGTTTTAGTACATGAATCTGAAATTTTTGTTGGCGAAGTCTCTTTTAATTTGTTCAATCTGTTGTTTCATATATATTGTTTTCTTTGTCCTTATTATCTTTTTTGCTTCTTTTCTCTTATTTTGGTATTCAAGAAAGTTTCGAACATCTTTCGACGTATGCTTTTCTCGCTTGCTACTTTATATTATTTGCTTTGCGGCAATCTTCATCGTACCATTCATTTGTTTCCGATCTCCTTTCTCCGATTGTGTTTTTTGTAGCGCTAATAAACGGCGGCCGCCGTAGCCGAATGGGTTGATGCGTGATTACCATTCGGAATTCACAGAGAGATCATTGGTTCGAATATCGGCGAAAGCAAAATTAATAAAAATATTTTTCTAATAGCGGTCGCCCCCCGGCAGGCAATGACAAACCTCTGAGTGTATTTCTGCCATGAGAAAGCTCCTCATAAAAATATCTGCCGTTCGGAGTCGGGTTGAAACTGTAGGTCCCTCCATTTGTGGAACAACATCAACACGCACACCACAAATAGGAGGAGGAGCTCGGCCAAGCACCTAACAGAAGTGTATGCGCCAATTATTTATTTTATTTTAATAATAAGATTTCTTAGTTCGTTCCAGTGTTCATCGTAAGTATCGATTAGGTCCATTCATTTGGCTCGTTAACAATATTATTTATATCTGTTTGCAAAGATTATCAGTATTTCTTTTTCGTAATTTCATTCTTGTGCATTTCCTGCGTATTCCACTTTATCTTTCTATGACCTTTACTTTCTCGTTTACTTGAGATATACGCTGACGTAGTTTAGAAATCGCTAGATAGTGATCGGTGTCGCAGCATGCACCTCTGTATGAGCGCACATCTATGATTGACAAGGTCGCGTCTCTTATCAATAAGAATATGATCGGTCTGGTTTGCTCTTATATTGCCAGGCATCTTTCAAGTCTGTAGATGTATTTGTTTGCGTTTGAAGGCTGTGCTGCTTGTAAACAGTCCTTGTGAAGTCGTGAAGTCATATAAACGGCTACCATTACCGTTCGTTCTGTACGCTTTCTTTTCCAACTTGGGCATTGAAGTCACCCATCAAAATTAATACATCAAATTTATGCATTTTACTAAGTAGTCTTTCAAAATCATAGTAAAATTGGTCTTTAACAATATCTGTACTGTCTTCAGTGGGTGCAACTCGTTTCAGATGCCCACTATTCTCTAGACTTCTCTGTAGTCGAGATATCTTAAAAAATCGTACTTCAAAAACTGTTTTAGCTATACGAAGATATTTTGTTTTGCAAGATTGATTGATACGCAGTGAAGGGTGCCAGCGGTGCCATGTTTACTAGTACTTAAATAAAATTGTATTTTATTTAAAAAAATGTATAACAATTATTGCAAGTGAGCACTAAAAATTAATGGACTACAGGTTGAAATGCATAAAAAATACATACATACATACATTTTTCATTTTTGTGTGTAAATATTTCATTAAAACTCCTACCACAAGTGTAGATTCTGTTGTAATGCGCAGTTGCTTATTTAAAATGTGATTTAAAATTCCACCATAATTATTTGTGGTTAGCTGCGGCTCGGCGTGTGTGCAATAGGTGTACATGGAATACGAACAGATTTGATCCATTATTGCAATTAAAACCGCTTTTCACCAATAACTTTACATGACTGCGACAATGTTGGATGTATTTTTAATTACGCGTTGCCTATTTAACGGCATTTGTATGTGTGCGGACAGTGGATAATTATTCATGACAAATCAATTAACTCGGCTTGTTGGTT
Source organism: Anastrepha obliqua (assembly GCF_027943255.1). NCBI lineage: Eukaryota > Metazoa > Arthropoda > Insecta > Diptera > Tephritidae > Anastrepha > Anastrepha obliqua. Next base: position 101,474,598 of record NC_072896.1, on the reverse strand, counting down.
ATATCGCTGAGTAATTTATCATTAGCTTTGAAAGTGTGTTTTAATCAATTCATTTTTTTATTGTCTAAATCAGCAATCAAAAGAGGAATTGTGAAAAGAGTAATTATACATATTTACTTAAAATTTTAGCGGTATCATCAATTAAGAATTCGCTTCTAATAATTACCTATAGGGTGGGCCATGTAAAATTTGCTCTTTGAATCGGCTATAAAAAAAATACCAGTCTAACGGTTAGACGCGATAGAAGTGAAACATTCCGTAAAACAAACTGAGAGAGAATAAGACGAAAGCAGCATTAGGAGCGGGATAATTATAGGTTCATTATAATATTGCTATAAAGTTCATATTTTATTTTCTTCATTTTATTATTATTCATCCTCAATGTTTTCAATTTCAACAAATGATACGAGTGGCTTATGATAGATAAAATATGATACAAATGCTTTGGTTTCGATGTTGTCAACATATCTTTGAAATACCGCGTCAATGGTTGTTTTTGATCGTGTTGTCGATTCAGTGCGATTGTTACACATTTTTAAATTGAATGTTGTATTGAGAACGTCAATTAAAGGAACCGCTGTGTCCAATGCAAAATTTACGTTAAAATCGCCACTTAAAATCATTGGAACTTTATTGTAATCTTTTCTAAGTATCCGCGATACTTCTGGTGTATACTTTATTAAATTTTCGCGAATGAATTCCGTGATGCTATTTATTGATTTTTTTTTTTCTGTCGATACTCACGACACTTTTCTGTATTATTTTTCGGCATAATTGCGGTAAATATTTAAAAATGAAAATATTTACGAATATAAAAATACGGTTGCTATTATGAGCGTCCCCAGCAAACCCTGCATGACCGAAACTCTAACACAATTACATTTTTTTGAATGTTACAAACACATATGCACGCAGGTTTTGCTGAAGCGTGACCGAAACTCTAACACAATTACACATATGCACTCGTATTTGTTTGAAAATCGACTTTTTTTTTTGGTTCTCCGTCACCTTTGGAAAATGTGTAAACAGTAAGCAAACTTTATTCATATATTTTTCCTCATTTTTGCATCAGTAAAATTAAACAAACGCCGTAGCCGAATGGGTTCGTGCGTGACTACTATTCAGAATTCACAGAGAGAACGTCAGTTCGAATCTCGGTGAAAACACCAAAATTAAGGAAAACTATTTTTCTAATAGCGCTCACCCCTCAGCAAGGCAATGGCAAAACACCGAGTGTATTTCTGCCATGAAAAAAAGCTCCTCATAAACATATCATAAAATAAAATAAAATAACTGTATAAAAAAATTTTTTTTCTTGTGATTCGAACCAAGAATTTTGGATCGGAAGCTCACATTGCTAGCCGCTCGGCTATCGCGCCATGCTGTCGGCGCCGGCCGAAAAGTTATTTAGTTCGTCGCTACGTTTATATGTAATATTCGTAGCCAAGAGTGTCGCTTTTTTCGTTTCACTTTTTCTCAAATAACTCCCAACGATTCTAAAGAAGTTTTCACTTCAAAAAAAAACTGATTAATATTTTTTCAAACTTTTTTTTTTTATTTTGAACATTGAACATTGTTATTTATGAATAAAAAATAATATCGTTCAAATGACTGCCACGACTGGCTTTACAGTAGGCCATTCGATCAACTCAATTTTTAAGCACATTTTCGATTGTTTGAGCTCCAATTTCATGAATGGCAACTTCGATTTCGTGTTTTAAAGCATCAATCGTCTCTGGATGGTTCGCATAGCATTTGTCTTTAACGGCCCTCCACTGAAAGTAGTCCAACAGGCTTAAATCACAGCTCCGAGGCGGCTAATTGATATCGGAATTCAAAAACGGTAGCCAAAAGTTGGAGTGTAACTTTGGCAGTGTGAAAAGTTGCACCATTCTGTTGAAACCAAATGTCGTCCATGTCATCCTCTTCAATTTTTGGAAACAACTCGTTGAGCATGTCACGGTAATGCTCGCCATTTACTGTAACCGCGGCTCTTCGCTCATTTTCGAAAAAAAATGGCCCGATGATGCCGCCAGACCAAAAACCGCACCAAACAGTGATTCGTTGTGGATGCATTTGCTTCTCTACAGTAACATGTGGATTTTCTGAGCCCCAAATCCGACAATTTTGCTTATTGACGTAGCCACCGATGTGAAAATCAGAAAAGAAGAAGACTCACCACTTTGGAAATAGGTTTTCAATATTCCCCAATTTTGTTCAAGCGTATAGCGTCCCATTTCGTAATTGTCAAACCTTTAAGTAAATTATGAACACATTTGACATGTCATTTGTGTTACCATTCTCAAAAAAATAGGTGGTTCAAAAAGCAAATGCTATATGGCCCACCCTTATATTGGGTGAGGGAATAAGTTCATAGCGTTTTTATATTTTATTTTATTTTACAACAAAATGTTTGCTGCTTGGCAAAGGGGAAGTATTCATTCGACAGAACTCTTTCTGCTCGACAAAACTATGCTAATTTTAATTTTGAAATGGAATACCCAGGAGGCTAATATCAACATTTTCGACACCTGCTCTACTTTGCTTTTCATCGAGGTCAAAAAGCTGTCGAAGTAGCCCGGGACATTTGTGACGTGTAGGAAGAAGTTGTCATAGGCGAGTCTACAGCACGGAAATTGTGTGCAAAGTTCAAAAATGGCGACTTTGACGTCGACGACACGTCCCGCAGCGGAAGAAATGAGCAATGGTGCCTATACCTCAATATGAGGCAAGGAAAGGGGGGCTCTAGGAGATACGCCAAAACCGAGAGTCACGCCAGGTCTTCATCCAAAGAAGATCATGATATGTGTTTAGTGGGACTGGGAGGGCATGGTGCTCTGGGAAATGCTCGAAAAGGATGCTACGGTCCACAAGGAGCTCTCCATTGCCCAGCTATAACGCGTGAATGAGACTATTCAACTGAAAAGACCTGATCGACATGGTCAAACCATGCTCCTTCACGAATACGCCAGGCCCGGTGTTGCACAAGTCGTCAAAGCTGCACTCCACAAGCTCGAATGAGAGGTCCTTCAGCATCCACTGTATTCTCCCGACCTTGCATCGACCGATTACCATCTTTTCCGCTCCCTGCCAAGCCATATGATGGGCATTACCTTCGATAACAAAGAGGTTCTTAAAAACTGGCTCAACAATTTCTTTGACACCAGAGGTTGTAAACGGAAAACGGCGAATATATATATAATTGATTAACTTGTTGGTATGTTTTTTCGTTTTAAGACCTTCAAAAAAATATTGGTAGTTAAGGGATTTAGTTTTGTTTTTGAGAGATTTTAACTTCACTTGTTATATTTTGGACAAAATTTTTCTGGCAAAACTCAAAACAGTCACCAGCCACTTCAGTGATTTTGGTCAGTAATTGTGAGTTTCTGCTGGACTCTAACATAACTCCATCCACTGTCTTTTTTTCATACCAATTTTCTACACTTTTCAATTATTTTATTCTGATTTTGCACAAGACTTTTATTCTGTCGAAAGGGAGAAAGTATTGTGAATCTCTCTGTCCAACTTTCCGGAGCCTGTGTGAGACCTATGGGAGGGTAGCAATGATGATCAACAGATTACATATGTTAAAAAATAAGGGAGAGGACAAATATTTTTAAATTTGAAAGCCACAATATTAGGACACCTGTCATGTAAGAATGAATTTTACGTATGCGACATGCACACACACACACAGCCGCACACTCAAAGACAAGGCTGTGGTTAGCAATTTCACAAATTCCAATGACACTCTAACATATGTAGAGAGTTCTGTAATAGAGATATTTACTATACTAAGCTTACGGGCAGAATATTGTCATCTACTTTTATGAAATTATAGGATGCGTTTTAGTTACGTGAGAACTATCGATATTGATAACTATGAGTTGATACCTGAGGAACTTTTCAGTAAGGTTTTGCATGTCATCATAAATCGTTTAACGCCCGAGCAACGTTTCCAAACTGCAGAAACTTACTTTGAAAAAATAGTTCATAGAGCACTGGCGGCATCACTGGTCCTTATTCTCTCTTATTCTTTCGAAATGAGGAAGGAGCTGCCGTTACGGTGAATGGCGCGCGTTATTGACCTATGCAGAGAGAATTTTTATTTACAAAAATTAATCGGCAGCTTTCAACAAGTTGGCGTTACTTGTAATGAAGTGCACTTAACAATCGAGTTATTCCAATATTCAAGCCAGCTTTACGTCCATATTTTTTGTAAAAAGTAGTTAAAAATTGGAGAGATTAAATGGACCATTTAACTCGTAGCCGGATATTATAATTAAAAAAAAAATACTATGAAAACATCTATCAGATTATATAAAAACTTAATTTCAAACATATTTTTGTTTTATATTCTCATTTTACTTTCTCAGGCTCTTAAGGAAACACCTGATAAATCTATATAAATAAGTACATATACCATAAATATGTAACCAGCAGAGCGATTCACGTGATCAAAGTAGTATATGACAAAAAAAAATTTTGTACAAAAAACATTTTTTTATTTTTTATTTTTTTGTTAAAAAATTTTTTTTCTGAAAATTTTTTGTAAATTTTTTTTGGTCTTTTTTTTATAAACATTTTTTGAAAAAAAATTAAAAAGATGGTAAAAATGAATGTAAGATATTATATTTGACTTTAAAAACTCTAAATCAAAATTTTAAATTTGGAATAAATTTCAAAGTTACAAAAAAATTTTTTTTAAATGTTTTCAGTTTACTTCTTATCATACTCTACTTGAAAACAAACCTAAAATTTAAGAGAATATCCCAAATAATTGGTTCACTTAACCTGCAATCGCTCCACAAATGATTGAAATGAAGTAAAAATCCAAAAAAAATTGCACCATCCAAAGCAACAGATTACAACAACTATGAAAATAATAGCTTAATAAAATAATATAAAGAAAAATTTAAAAGAAAAAAAATATTATACACGTAAAAGGCGAGATAGCGTGAATTTAAAACGTAAATGAATTTGAAATAAAATCTCCGAAAAATGTTTGAAGTGAAAAATTAGATAACAAAGTAAGCTCGACAAATTGAAGCAATTTAATCAAACTAACTTTGCTTGTTCTATGTAGAATAAGATATTTATTCGAACCGTTATAAGTAACGCGCAAATAAAGCAACAATGAAGGCGGCTACCGCAAACAGACAACAAAATAGCTTTTAAAATTATGTGTCTGCTCTGTCCGTTAGCCGCACTTCTGTTGAAGAATTTGGTGGTCAACACTGCTATGCAAATTATGTAATTTCAAACACAGTGGTATATACAGTGGTGGTTAAAATAATAGCAGCCAAGTACAAAGAATGTTCGAAATTTACTTTATATAGATGGAAATGTGAAAAACTGTTAACAAAAAAAAAAAAAAATGACGCGCTGCTCGATACATTTCATCCTTTTTGGGTGTTTGGCCAAGCTCCTCCTCCTATTTGTGGTGTGCGTCTTGATGTTGTTCCACAAATGGAGGGACCAACAGTTTCAAGCCGACTCCGAACGGCAGATATTTTTATGAGGAGCTTTTTCATGGCAGAAATACACTCGGAGATTTGCCATTGCCTGCCGAGGGGGGGGCGACCGCTATCAGAAAAATGTTTTTCTCAATTTTGGTGTTTCACCGAGATTCGACATTTACCTTACATGGATGAAAATACGTTACTTCTTCTTCTTAATTGGCACGGTAACCGCTTACGCGACTTTGGTCGAGTTTAACAAAGTGCGTTTCTTTTTCGTGCTAACCGGCGCCGGTTGGACACACCAAGTGAAGCCAAGTCCTTCTCCCACCTGATATTTCCAACGCAAAGGAGGCCTTCCTCTTCCTTTGCTACCACCAGCTGGTACCGCATCGAATGCTTTAAGAGCCGGAGCGTTTGCATACATTCGGACGATATGACCCAGCCAACGTAGCAGCTGAATCTTTATTCGCTCTTCTATGTCTATGTCGTCGTAGAGCTCATACAGCTCATCGTTCCATCACCTGCGACATTCGCCGTTGTCAACGTGCAAAAGTCCAAAAATCTTGCGCAGAATCTTTCTCTCAAACACTCCAAGCGTCGCTTCATCGGACGTTGTCATCGTCCACGCTTCTGCGCCATATGTTAATGCGAAAATGCGTTACACCAATATAAAAAACAAAAAAAAAAAGAATAATGCATTTTTAACTACTTCAAACTTTCACAATATGTTGCCGAAATTGAATGGGCTACAAAACTGCATACTGCTTTGCTAAAATTAAAAAAAAAATATCAAAAAATTGTTTTTGTTTTTTTAATTAATTTTGTAAAAAGTTTTGAACTAGGAATTATATGACTTTTGTTATAGATTTTTACTGCAACAAAAAGAAAAACAAAAAACAACTCGAAGAAAAAATTACGACTCGCTGCTATTATTTTAACCGCCACTGTATATGTCTATCTTGCCCATACATTTACTCCAACACGAACGCATACATGTCAGTTGCACTAAATTTTGCATATTTCATTTCTCATCGCATAAGAATTTTTTGGCACTCGCTAGAATCAACACGAACAATGCAATGGACAACTGCTACTATGAAAAAATTTGATACAACAGAATTTGTGTTCGTCTACAAAACGATAGCAAAAACCACAGCAATTCATGTACCCCAGTCGTCATACGGGGGACGCGAAGTAAGTCTACATTTAGAAGGCACCCACAGCAACATTCCAGAACGTATTAAATCGAGTTTGTATCGCAACGTATCGGAACCCCATCGCTCTGGCATTGCAATACGAAACATTCTGAATAACTCTGAAATATTCTATTCGTGCTAAAATGCTTTCGGTATTGCCAATTCCACGACATGCATATGAAATTTCAAAGATACAAATCCTAATCACATTTGCCCCGCTGACAATCTGCCCGCTCTCCTTCACGTTTGCATCTTTTTCGTGTAGTTTTTTTATCGCTACCTTTAGATCGTTCCATTTTGTATGTAGTATGTACGTATGTATGTATGTATGTATGAACATTTGTATACATATTGAATATATATTATTCGCATGCCAATGTATCGGCTGGCACACAAATACATACATACATACGCACCCATGGCTGCAAACAAATAAACGCAACATCTACACCCGCATGCAATTCAAAATAGAAATTTTTTGTTGACCGCCCGCATATTTCGGTCAGCGAGTTAACTCGAACGGTCATTGCCGTTGTGGACACCATCGAACACTTCCGATCAACATACCCCCTATCCGTATCTGCCATTGCTCAAGCTGCTGCCGTTATGCGCCACCGCTCGGCCCTGTGGTGGTTGTGGCCACTACCGTTTCGGCGCACTTCCGTCTTTCCGTTTCACATTCATTCATATTTTTCTTCATGTTTATGAATTCCGTTTTGTTATGTTTTGTAGTATTTGATTTCCGACACCGTAGTAGGTGTGGTATTGGTCACGGGTGTGTTAGAATATTTTAGAGGCGTTGAGCCGGAAATTGGCCTGGTGTGATATGCCATAGCTTTTGGTATTCTGCTTTATTACAAAATCTTTATTTAACCTTAACTACCGAAAACCACAGCTATGCATTTGTAAGTGTATGTCTGTACGTGCGTATGTATGGGGCTTGGAATTGGTTTGGCGTGGGTTTTGTAAATGTGTGGGTGGGTGTGAGAAATTTTATCTTTGTGGCTTGTGGCATAGCACATTTTTCTTATTCAAATTATTCATTTCAAAAGTTTGGCTTATACAATGGCATTAGAATATGATTTCCTTTGTCCGTTGGTGGCCAATGCCTGCCAATGGATCCTTATTGAATGAGAGTTTTGGAAGACGGACCTCAGGCGGAATTTTTATTACATATAAAGAAAGAGCGATTTTGCTTGGATTGAATATTTTTAAAAGCTGATTTTTGTTTTTTTGCTTTCTTAAAATCGATGCAAGGGTATCGGAGGCAGCAGCTGATGTGACGAGAAGATAAATATCGCAGTATTGAAGAGTAGCTAATTTGCATAATGGGTTGTATATTTGTATCTGGTCACTCTAGCCCAGATACTTGGTGTGCACCCTATGCTTTAAAATGTATTTTTGTTGCAAATTTTGTGCATTTTTTTATACATTTTTAGTACATACATACAGTGAACCACATATTGACAAGTTTTGACTATCTATTACAAAATAAATAATAACTTAAATTAGTTTTTTATAAAAATATGGTTAATACTACAACAAGAACTATATTAGTCAAAGTTTCAAACTTTTTTTTTTGTTTTTTTTAACCTCCATTTATTTCATACAGTCTGTCATAACAATAACAATACAAGTACTATTTGTACCTACAATTTAAAGAGGAATAACTTAGAGTAAAAACTCTCAGTGGAATTCGTTACTTAATAATGAACATCATATTGTATAACAGAAATATAATACAATTATATTATTTTTGCATTTACGTATATTACGTTTTAAATCTTTGCTGAAATTTTTTTAATCTTGAAGAGTAGCTTATCTTGGAAAAGAAAAAATGAGTCAAGTTCGTTCCGTTTTAGCAGTGAATCGTAAGCGTTGATTCGGTCCAAAAGATTTTTTTGCGTCAACACGTGTGGCACCCAAGCATTCAGCTTTTTTTGGAATCCAATCTTCTGCAAATGGTTCCAAACGGTTTTGTGGTCTACACCTAGTTCCTGACTAATTGAGCGAATGCTCACATCCCGGTCTCTTTAACAGTCTCTACGACGATTGGCCTACCAGTACGGGGTGCATCTTCGACATCTACTACACCAGAATGAAATCGATCGAACCAACGCTGTGCTATGCGAATCGTTACAGTATCAGGCCCATAAACTTCACAAATTTTTGCCGCCGCCTTCGTTGCATTTTTACCTCTTAGGTAGTAAAAACGTAAAATATGACGAATTTCTTGCTTGGTGTACTCCATCTTTGACGCGCTATAACTTAAGATTGAAACGTACGACCACAACACTGTCAAAGAGACACTTGTAGTACAGACTGTCGTCTTAGAATCGCCGTTTAGTGTGACCCGATGTAATAAGTACAACGCAAGATATGTTTAAATGTCGCGCTCAATTGACAAAATACGACATTACTTTTTCCCCAACCCAATATCTTAGAAATTAGGTCTTGTTTAGTTAGATGACGATGAAAGATGAATGGATGGATCCTACGTTATTAGCAGCGGTATCAGTGTCCTTGAATCTATGTAAATTTTAGTCTATGTAGAGAAGTTTGAAGCGTGTTGCGGATAGCTTTAAAAAATATTAGTATTTAAAAATTTAAAATTTTCTTTTTGTAAAAATCACCTATTTTTAAATTTAGTTTATTTATACAATCATTTATATATATTTATTTAATAAATTAATAACTGTAATCTAGTCTGTAAGATTTTTATACCATAGACCGCAGAAAAATTCTTTCATGAAGCAAAAAATTATTAAAAAGTTACATTTTTGCGACACATGAAGACACTGAAAGAACCCAACATTTTTTACAAGTCTCTTATGGCTATAATTAAGGTTTATATCCAGATTAAATAAATTTATTAAAGACAAAATTGGCAGTCCTACAGATGTGTGAGAGGAACCCTTTTTAAAAGAAAGTGATCCGTCGTCGAAAACTTGCTTCAACAATAAAACTTTCAAATAGAAAAAAACAGAAATGTTTTTTTTATTTTGGTTTCTTAGAAGGTAAGAAATTGCTATAAAATTTTTTAATGATTTTTGTGATAAAAATTTAACTATAAACCAAAAAAATTATTTAAACTTAGTGGTTTATTGTTAAAGAGCAATGCATAGTAAAAAAATTCGTATCTCTTTATGTCGCTTTTTTGCCTCTAGTTAAGTAAATATTTATGTTTTATAGAGACAATCCGTATCTTTTGCTACATATAACTCTCCTACCAGGTGCAGTTGGCTTTTCATCTAAATCAGTACATATCATAAAATGTGGCACAAGGGGTGGCTCACACAATCAAAAGCAGACATCAAACCACTCAAAAGCGCGATCCATTGCCATTAATCTCAATTAATTTCATGAACTAAAAAGAAAAAACTGCCTACAAAATTTCATTGTGGTTTCTAGTAAAACTAGCTTTAATACGAGCCATTCCTTTTACAACCCGCATCAAACGACAAAAGCGTGGGTCTATGTGTGTATGTAGGCAACTATACACATTAGGCCGGGTCGATTTGTGGGGAGGCAAAAAAATCGCCCATTGCTCTGTGAAAATCATATTCTAGGGATCAAAATAAGAAACTTTGCCGAAGGAACCATACCTCTAAAACGAATTCTGATGCCCCCAATTTGGGTCGATTTTTTAGTGTCTTTTGTGGGGAGGCAAAAAATCGTCCATTGCTCTGTGAAAATCATGTTCTAGGGATCAAAATAAGAAACTTTGCCGAAGGAACCATACCTCTAAAACGAATTCTGATGTCCCCCAATTTGGGTCGAACTTTTTAGTTTCTTTTCTCATGCAAAGGCCAAAAATGGTGATATTTTGAAATGATTGTATGGGGAACCCTCCAGGGGAGTTCCAGGGGGTGTGCCAGTGGCATGGGTGGATCGGCCGTCCTAAGTTAGTGGGGGTCAGTCATACATTTGGACTCGATTGGAGCACTCTAAATGGGTCAAATGGGATTTTTCATTCGACCCAAATTGGGGGGCATCAGAATTAGTTTTAGAGGTATGGTTCCTTCGGCAAAGTTTCTTATTTTGATCCCTAGAATACGATTTTCACAGAGCAATGAGCGACTTTTAAATCGACCAGCCCTAATATACATACTTTCATTTGAAAGTTTGCACGTATAGTTCAACTAAATGCTCCCGCAGGATGTTCCACAGGTGGCTTCCTGTTACATTAATTAATACGTAACACAATCGCTTAATATCTTTCATATGCCGCAGGGGAGTCCCTTTGAAGTGTGCGTAAGCAAATTATTTCATTTGGGGAATGACTTGGATATGCGTAAATGGCTACACATCAGCTCGAGTATTGTGCGAATGCTATTTATGTGTATGAACCTAATCACAAACTTATATACTTATAAGTATATTAGTCACATGGATTTCTATTTTCGCGCACACACTGACATACCACACTTGTGTTCAAAATGATGGTCACAATAATAGCAGTGCAAAGGTTTCACTATTTATTTATTATTTTCTTTTATTTTTCTTCTTTTTTTATTAAAATATTTGGTTGTACTACAGTAAAAACCATGTAATTTAAGGTCAAAAATCATATTATTGAAGGTCATCAAAAAACTTTACAAACATTTCAAATCTTTTAGTCACAATTTTGTGTAAGCAGTTTTAAAGCCTATTGAATTTTGGTGCAAGTTTTAACTGCCTCGGAAATCGGACTTATTTTTCAGAATTTTTTTTCCGATAATTTTGCTCATTTTCTTTGTATAAAAAAACTCGAGTATTCTTTGTGTGGAAAAAATACATAACACCGTCAATGAAAAAATTATTAAAACTTAATCCGAGTTCTCAGCCGCTTTAAACTGGCGCACTATTGTAAAGGGTGGTTAAATTTTAAAGGCCGATATTAAATGTAAACCACACCTAAACGTCAAGTTATTTCTGCATTTTATTTGACATTTTTCAATCTCAGACTAACTCAATTTGAACCATGGAGGGAGTGACAATCGAGCAACGCGTCAAAGTTGTTCAGGCTTATTATGAAAACGGGCGTTCAAATCAAAATGCACATCGCGCACTTCGTGATTTTTTCGGTCAATTTAACCGTCCAAATGTGCGTACAATCGGAAAAATTGTGCAAAAGTTTGAGCGAACTGAGTCTGTAGGAGATGTGAAAATACCAGTGCATGCTCGTACAGCTCGTATTGCAGAAAATATTGTTGCTGTTCGCGATAGTGTGGTTGAAGAGTCGTCCACCTCAACTCGTCGTCGTGCCCAACAAGTGCACCTCTTACGCTCGTCGTTGATGAACATTATGCATAAAGACTTGCATTTACACGCTTACAAGATGCACTTGACTCAAAAACTAAAGCCCCTTGACCATTTCAAGCGCCGTCAATGGTCAGAATGGTGTCAGGAAATGGTAACAGTGAATGACCAATTTTCGAAGAAAATCATCTTCAGTGATGATTTGCACCTCAGTGGATTCGTAAATAAGCAGAATTGCCGCATTTGGGCGAATGATAATCCAAGAGTGATTGCCGAAAAACCAATGCACCCACAAAGAGTGTCTGTTTGGTGTGGTTTATGGGCCGTGTTTTTTCCAAAATGATGCCGGTCAGGCAGTTACTGCGAATAGTGTTCGCTATCGTGAGATGATAACGAACTTTTTATGCCCCAAATTGGAAGATATGGATGTGAACGATATGTGGTTTCAACAGGACGGTGTCACTTGTCACACAGTTAACGAAATAATGGCTATTTTGCGCGAAAAATTTGATGGCCGAATAATCTCACGTCCCGACGATGTCAATTGGCCGCCAAGATCATGTGAGTTGACACCGTTGGACTTCTTTCTTTGAGGTTATTTGAAAGAGAAGGTGTATGTTGATAAACCAGTAGCAATTCAAGAGCTAAAGGATGAGATAACTCGGCACATTAACGGCATAGAACCTCAATTATGCCTCAGCGTCATCGAAAATTTGGACAATTGGATGGAGGTGTGCCGCCGAGGCGGCAATCAGTTGGCCGATATTTTGTTCCACACGTAATTGAGTCATATCAATATTATCATAATAAAGAGAGAATGATAATAATTTCTTAAAAAAATTGTATTTTATTCAAAATCAAGGCCGGCCCTTAAAACTTAACCACCCTTTACTATAATTAAATGGGCTACAAAACTGCATACCAAGAATTTTTAGAAAAAGATTTGAAATTGGAAAGAATTTGAATCGTTGCAACGTTGCATAAGTTTTTGTTCTTTTGTGTTCAATTTATTTTGAAGTAAATGAATAAATTTAAGAAAAAAATATGTTTAAAAGAAAAGATAAAAATATAATAATAAAAAGAATCCGTACCCATAATCTTGCAATATTTCGCGCTGTTATTATTTTGAACATAGGTGTGCCTATGTGTACCTTTAGTAGACGAGCGAACTTATTAATTAGTTTGATACTTCCGTTTTATGTTTTGCATGTGTGTGTATGTGTGCGCTCTTAATTCGGCAGAGGTGGGTGGTGTGTCTTATTGCCATTTTCACGTCGTCTAAAATTATGTTAACACATAAGCCTAATGAAGTTGAAGCCGACTGTCGTTAACTAAGTGAAAGATGGGCCATTATTGTTGTTGAAGCTCAGAAGTTAATGTATTTAGAAAGTTGTAAGCAACAGCGAAAGTACTTAGCTCTGTTTAGGCAGGGATTTATTAATTATTTCAGACAAAATATCACGTATGATAATTTTAAGTTGCACGTTCCTTGACATTTTAATAGAGTGTACGGTTTTTTAGATTTGTGTGTTAATATAATTAACCTTAATAGGCATAGGAGCGCAATTCTGTTATCACCTTTTCCCGTCGGAATTTAAGGCGATACTTTAAAAAAGTGATTATACTTGTCCTATATACTTTTAATTCCATACGATATTCTTTTTTTAATCCCTGTGGCGAGACTACGCACATGCCACTATTTTTTATAAGAATATTATTTATACTACAGTAAAAACTACATAACGCAAAGTTGCAACTTTCTAAACAATTTGGAAAATTTATCAAATGTTCAATCAGATTTTTTTTTGGGTACGCAGTCTTATAGCCCATTAAAAATTGATAATTTCGCCTTTTTCCAAGAAACTTTTCAATCAGAATATTTAGAGTATTTCTAGGAATGCAGTTCTGTAGCCGCCTACTAGATTTCGATTATTTTTGCCTTTTTTCATACAAATTTTCAACCAGAATTTTTAGAATACTTCAGTTGATGCAACCGCAGCACAGTCATCGTTTATAAACCACACGCACGAAACGTATCCTCCTAACCACCCCACCCCCCCATCTCTGTCGCCCCCCTCCTAACGTCCCATCGGCCTTCCCTCACCTTAACTTCTTCACAATGGTATCACAAAGGACGAATTAGTTTTCTTCCTGCAAGTGTGCCAACTCTCTGGGCAACCATTCTACCCTAACTTAACTAACTAACTGTAGACGTTAACAGATTAATTTTAATTTAAAAAAATAGGCTCATATTTGACAGACTCTGTACTACTAAATGCAAAGACTGGCAGTCTGAGTGAGTTCCTGCCTTTCATTTACAGGCCTCTATACAGCCATAAACTTTAGACTTCAGGTCTCTGTAACCATGCGTACATGACTGCATACATACATATTCCTTTAGTAGGTGTGCGTTAATGCATATGTTTTTTTTTGTCCATAAAATTCAATTATAATTTTGGGTAGTTAGGCATTCAATTTCACCGCCGATTTCTTATTGAATTTTCTTTTTACAAACTGCTTGACAGCAACATCAATTTTTCACCCGAGGCAATCGTAAATAAATTGAAAACAGATTTATCGCAATTTTCGAGCTCAAAACACGCTCTGAAAAGCGCTTGTTAACCGCCAGTCTGTATAAGTAAGCCAAAATTGGCTTTTATGCGCACACTTTTGTTACGCACACACACACACAGACAAATTGAGTGAAAGTGTTAAAAGCGTCGATGACAGCCACAAAAGCATAAATTTATCATTTTAAATTGTTGTGAGTGTGGAAAAGGTAGAAAAGAAATTGTGCAGTGCAATTTTTACACATGTATGTATAAGCGTTGAAGGGTGTTTAGTGTGGAGTACCAAACATGCTTAGATATATAAGTATGAATACGTCGAAATACGCTAACCCTCTTATGCGCGCTGCCTTTCTTTGTATTGTATAAGAACGATTTAATATTTGCGATAAGTTTATGCATTTTCTCGCGTCGGGTAACGGGAGTTCTTTGCTTGTACTCAAACTTGGCATAACAGTGAACATACAAGTGCCAGAGATAAAAGCATCAACAGGCAGTAAAATAGCGAAAAAGTTGACACGCGATGACAAGTAACATTGAAATCTTATCACTCAACCCAAGTACATGAATCGCTCGAACCCTAAAGAGAAAATCTGAAAAAGCGAAACATATAAAATATTTTTTAAAAAGTGAGGACCGCAATATAATAGAAGGTGGTGCAGTTATTGTTTAGCTTGTAAATTTATGAAACAGAATTTTTGATTTGCACTTTTTGTAATTTTTGTTATGCGGTTTAATTTTTATTCAAATTAAAGGAGAAAAATATTTTCTCAAATTTGGCAGAATTTTCCATTTTATGCCTTCCATTAAATTTTGAAAACTACCAGCCATTCGTGCATTCTACCTTAGAATTCGTTTGATAGAAGCCAAGTGTGGATATGAAGCCAGAAAAACCAAAACAAAAAAAAAATATTTTCATAAAAGAAAAAAAAAAACGAAAAAGCAATGGTTAAGGCATTAACACCGATACCAATATCAGCATTGCCAACAAAAGCTACTTTGGACAATTAAGGAGTAAAGCCCTTTTTCGATGAACAAAAGTAACACTTTATAAGGCCCTCATCATGCCCGTCCTATCGTATGGCGCAGAAGCGTGGACGACGACAACATCCGATGAGGCGTCCTTTGGAGTGTTTGAGAGAAAGATTCTGCGGAAGATTTTCGGAACTTTCAAGAAATTTCATTAAAAATTTCACTCTTTTTAATCAGAATATTTAGAAAAATTTCGGGTATACAGTTTTATAGATGACTGACTTCCATATAAAGAAAAGGTCGACCATTTGTTAGATGGAGAAATTGGGAAATGTCGTCAGAAACAAAAAATTGTCAAAAATCAATCCAATTTTCTAGCCAATTGAGACGCGCACTTTGTTATACCAATATTCAATGGGCTAAAAACTATAAATTTCGGTTACTTCAATTACGCTCTTATTGAATAATGGGATAGTTAAAAAGCAAATAGTCTGTGAGATTGTGACCTTCTTAAAATTTTTTTCTTTTTCTATGCACTACAACGACCTATTGCCTACATCTCTTTTTATTTGATTTAGTACTCCGAGTGCAGTGGTATCTCAGAGCCCATGTTGATCTGAGTCGACCACGTATCTAATGGAATCTCTTAACAATCGGTGTAACAACAGTCGAAGCTATGTTTTTTGGCCTTTAACTTAATAATTTTTTTTTGTTGTTTTGAACTACGGTGCATAGTTCGAAGTTTTTTCTTAATATTTTCCAAAAACATTTTTTCAACTTCATTAAAGTTATAACCTCTTCAAAATACGATCTTTTCCACTTTTTCCCAGAATATTGCACTGCATAACTCACTAGTTGTTTAAAAGGAAAAGCAATGTTTCTAAATCCATTAGAAGTGCACTGGTTCATTATTGGTGGACTTCCCAGTAGGGAAAGGATATCCGCTGCATGCTTCTCTTGAAGTGCTTTCGCTACACGCCGTCGTACTGCGCATACCTTCGCATGATGGCCACTCATATAGTCCTCGGCTTACGTGTATTTCCCTTACACTTGCGCTTTATTGTTTGCGTACCTGCTCGTCTATTTGGCTACTTTACGTGGTACTCGAAATGTGCTTGAAATATCTGACGTGTTCGTTACTTGCTAGTTCTGTGCGCACTAAACAAAACTTGTTGCTATGGAAAATCACTCATCGATGTGATACGGAACAGTGATTTGGTAGAGAGGAAAATTGATTTGAAGTTTGATTACAAAATTGATTCAAAAATTGTTCTGTAAATGATGAAGTACAATACTTTCAAGTTTACGAAAATAACTCGGCCACGGTGGTCGAATGGGTAGTGTCCAGGTTGGAAATATCGGGCATAATATGTCAAATGATAGTACACTTTTAAAAATTTAACCAAAAAATTTGCATCCCCCCTGAAAATCCTCTCACCACGGCATCAACTATGTTGGAGAGAATGGAAACAGAAATGGAAGAAATGAGAGACTCAATCCTTCAACAATTGACTGCGGTAACGGTTACATCAGAAGAGCGGGCAATGCAGAAGATTAGCGAGCTGGCTGCTGAAACGACGAATTCAGAGCTAAAGTTAACGGGAATTGAAAAAAGAGTGACTGCTGTTGAGAGCAGATTCGCTGATGTTATGGCTCTTCGCAGTAAACTAGCCTCTGCTCAGGCTCAGCTCAATGCTCTTGAGGGCAGCGCAATTTCAGCAGATATAATTATTAACGATATCTTTCCAGCAGCTGGCGGGTGTTTGCCAAAACTACTCGTTAAGACTTACAGTGCAGCTCAGTATAAGCCGTGATGCTTTTCGGCAGCGTAGTGCCTTATTGTTGTTAAGCTTTTCTCTTCTAATGATCGCAATCAGCTCTTAAAATCTATTGCTGTATTCCGCAAATCCAAAAAGAGATCGCTTGTGCTCTCTGAGGTTGAGTTGGCGCGATACGGTTCAATTATTGTGCATGGGATCCTGCCGAAAGTGATGCATTAAGTAATGCATATTTTTTCATAGTTTAGGCGCAAAAACAATTAGCGTCGGCATTCCCTCACCCATCATTACTAGACACCAGACGTGTGCTTATGAGTACCTCACGCTAGTGTCAGTGAATGAGTGGATAAGTTCGAGTGAACCAGGACCAAAACACCAAGTCGTTTTCAGTCAAAAAAGAAAGCGATGCTCACGGGTTTTACGGGTTTTAACGGTATTTTACACCACGAATTTTTGCTAGAAGGTTAGACAGTTAATAAGGACTATTATTTGGGCCTTATGATACGTTTACTACGATTATTGGAGGAGGATTGTTGATAAAGCTATGGTCCACTACAGACTGCGAAGCTAAGAGAGAAAGAGAGAGAAAGAGAGAGAGAGAGAGAGATAGGGAGAGAGAGTGAAAGAGAGAGAGATAGGGAGAGAGAGTGCAAGAGAGAGAGATATGGAGAGAGAGAGTGAAAGAGAGAGTCGATTACGTGAAGCGATTTACCAAACAGGAAAGGATTTTCGGGAGCACAGCTCACGGATTTTACACCATGATAACGCACCGTGGCACAATGTTATAATTATTAGTGAATTTTTGACTAAGAAAGAAACGAATACCATTCGACAGCCATCAAATTCACCTGATATGGTTCCCTGTGATTTTTTTTATTTCTAATCGAATTAAAAAACACTACGGGAACACGTTTTTACAGCCGCAAAAAGCCGAAATGGAAAAATTGAAGACGGTTCTGTTGGTTACACTTGAAATAGGATAGCAGAAAAGTTTCGAGAACCGGATCGAATCGTGGCGTAAGTGCGTTAAAGTTGACGGGTAGTACTTTGAGGACTAAACTTGTATTTTCGATTTTCTGAATATATTCCGTGAACTTCGGGATCAAGGTGGTTAATTGGAGCTTCAGCAAACAAATTTCTTTCAATACAGGTTAAAAAATTCCTAACTTAATTTTTCGATTTGTGGCTCAAAAGCTGAGAATAGTTTGCAATTGGTAGTGTACCATCAGTGACTAACATACTCGTATAACCGAGTCTCAACACATAACTTTGATTTCATTCACCCGTCCCACAGTACTTTTGCGTATATGGAATGTTTGAAGCCATATTCCGATACGAGTATTGACAACACTTCTGCTTTTTTTGGTTGTTTTGGTTTATATGTATGTGCAAGTGTGTTCTTATGCTAGTGATGGCGTTGGTGGTGCTGAAATTGGAAAAGTTGTAACTCGAAGTTTTGAAAACCACAGTTTTCCATTGCCATTGAATTGCAGTTATAGAGCACTATAACCAGCAGAAACACACATACATGTGCACATGTGTTATTCATACATGTTTATGTGTATTTATGTATGCATGTATGAGTGTTTGTAGGTATGTATGTATGTATCTACAGAAAAGAACTTGAAACTGCAATGAAGCATAGGAAGAAGTGAATATTTTATGCAATCTATTATAAGTTGCGCATATATGAAGCTGGCACGTGTGAGTGCATACATATTTGTGTAAATGCATGGAAGCATGTTAATTTACTGCAAGTTTTGTATGCACAATTTTCAATTTCGTTTTACCTACTTATTTATAGTAAAAGCAATGAAATGATTGATTTATTTATGCGCTGCTGTCAGAAAATATTTCGTCTGTAGCTCGAGTGGAATTTATGCTGTGCGAGTAAATATTGCAAGTAAGCACATACACAAACACATACATGCGTTGGAGGTGTGTTTCTTAGGCCGGCCACACACATACAGTTTCAACTGATAGTTTAAACTGTACAATTCAACTGTACAGTCTAACATCCACGTGTGTGGATATTTCAGTTTCAGTTCAATTCAACTCTACAGTTGAACTGAGACAAATGAAATTTTCAATTTTTTAAACTGAAAGTTTAAACTGATTATTACGTGTGTGGGGGTTCGCTGTACATTTCTCAGTTCAATTAAGAGGAAGTGTGTTGTATTCTGTGGTATTCCTTTTTAAAAGTATAATTTTCGCGTAGTTAAGATGGCGCGTAATAAACCTAATCAAATAATTAGCGATTTTATTGAAATGTATCGATCGGAACCTTGTCTTTGGCAAGTAAAGAGTCATGATTATCATGACCGTATGAAAAGAGATGATGCATATACCAAATTAGCAAAAAAATTGGACGAAATTGAACCTGGTGCTACGAAGAAATCTGTTATTATCGTCTTGCTTCTTCGAATCCATTGCCAAAACTGAAGAATTGAACTGTATGTGTGTTTGCTTCAACAGTGTACAGTTTCAACTGACGGTTTAAACTGTTCAGTTTAAACTATCAGTTGAAACTGTATGTGTGTGGCCGGCCTTACATACACACTCGTATCCAAATTACAGTTATTAAAGTGCATTACAATTAATAATTGTTTATTTAACAGGCATTAGACTCAAATAAAGTTACGAGTACTTATCTAAATACCCGACTATTAGAGAATGCATATCTATAAATGCCCTTATGTGAGTACCAAATAGATTTGCATGTAACCTGGCTCTGCATTAAGCACATGTACCGTTAGCTCCTCTGTTCATTTGCAGATACAATCACGACCCTTCGGCCGCAGCATTAGAAATTCTCAAAATTTCTAAGCATTTGCGGTAAAATTTCGGTTGAGTTCACACTAACTTTTACCAGTGGTTGTTGTTTTTGTTGTACTTTGGCACTTTCGAGGTTGGCAGCAGGCACTAAATACGAGTCATAACCATCAACGCCCAGAGGCGGAAACTAATGCGACAAGAGCAATAGCAGCGACTGCAGTTAAGCAAAAACAAACAATAACAATAACAACAACAGCAACAACAACAATAAAATAGTTTCAACAGCACTTGTAGCAACATTGTAAAATGTGATGTGTTGCATGCAACAGCTGCTAGCAGCCAAGTCATTGTTATGGTACGTACACATGAAACAATTCTCGGCAAGTGACTGTGGTTGACTACATAGACTGCATACATACTTATGTATATACACACATGCAAGCGCATATGTGTACACATAGTTAGGCAGTTTAGTTGGAAAGTGACGGTGTGCGAAACGCGTTGATGGGCGTCTGGTTCTTGGCAGGCAACGCGTGAATTTGTTAGTTACATTGCCGTGCATTGCAGCCAAGATAAGTTAATATGCGTGTATGTGCACATACACACACACACACATATGCATGCCTTTGTACATAGACGTCGCATGAAGCATACATGCAAATGGAATCTGTGGTGTTGGAAATTTGCATAGTGTACGTGGCGTATGAGCAACTTTTCAAATGCGTTCACTTAAATATTTTACAAAACATACAAGACATTCGATATATACATACATACATGCATATTAAATATAAATATATATGTAGTTACGCATATTTGCATTTCAGCATTTCTGCACTGCTGTATTTCTTGCCAGCGCGCGCGTGTGTCGTTCATGTGGCAAAGCGTGGAAACAACATTAAAGCAATACAACAACAGCAGTGATGGTAGAAAGAAACTGGGAATTATTGAAGCTATTGTGGCACAACAACAAAATATCTGCAAACATTTACACGTAATTTTCTTGCGACTTGAAGTATGTAATTCGAATCCCTAGAATTATTAAAATGGAAATTGCAAAGATGGCTACAAGAACTCGATATCTGCTATTTTATTTGGACTTACCTTTTAATATATATGGGTGAAAATAATAAATATACTCGTATATATTAAAAAATATATATTTTTCATTATTGAAAATAGTCACTTTTTTACTACCACGTTCACACCCCATTACGCAACCGTTTTTTAGGGACTCAAAACAAACTTGTGAATTTGCAGGATACAAACGCACTGATGCCATTTAGAATTCACTTTTGGAGTTGTATCGGAAGTTTTAAAGATAATAGAAAATAATCCGCACAAGCCCTTGTGCAATCAGTTTCATTATAAAGGGTGTTTTGAAACATATCAAAAACACAATTCTCATAGTATTAGTTTACTTATTACACCGATCAGTGGGATCATTCAAAGGGCGCTAGACGAGCTTAACTCTTGGACTTCAGGCCATGGTCTAAGTTTAAACGCGCGTAAAATAGAACTCATGCTATTTACGACCAAATATAAGGTACCAATTTTTACCCTACCAAACATTAACGGACCGTCTCACTCTCAACCAGTGCAAATTACGTAGTGGTAATTTTGGACTCTAAACTTAGCTGGAAATTAAACGTCGAAGACCGAGTAGGGAAAGCAGAAATTGCTTTATATGCTTGTAAACGTATGATTGGAAGACGATGGGGTCTTCAACCCAAGTTTACATTATGGTTGTATAAGGCGGTTATACGACGAATTTCAATGTATGGCTTGGTTGTTTGGTGGAATGCTGTATAGAGAGCAAATTACTTGACAGAATACAAACTTCAGCCTGTGCAATAACAGTCGGTGCAATCAGACCATGTCCTATGGGGGTTCTAAACGCACTGACATACGTTATTCCAATAAACCTGCATATAAAGAAGACGGCAATCATTAGTGCATTTAGGTAAATAAATTAAGAGGGTCGCTGGAAGGAAAAAACTCATGGCCATGCCAGTCTATTACTACGACAAAGCCAGTATACCTCGAAATGGGCGTCCCTCACCACATATACTGTCACAGTTGCAAACAACCGGAGAAAAAGGAAACAATCTGCCATTTTCACTGCGAATGGTTTGCCCAATGGAAGGACAGAATGTTAACCCTGGGCAAACCGCTGTTCGAGCGCCTCGAAAAACTGTTTGGCTTAGATGTCAACAACCTGATAAGGTTCCTGAAATGCACACTCTGAATATAGTCTTGCTGTAAATAACTGGTAAACAATTTGGTAACGAGGATGTGCCAACAAAATGGTGCGGAAGTGCTGGTTGGATTCTGGACGAATCACTACATAAACCCACCCACCAATCAACACCAATCAACAAAAACGCTTATTTTTCTGGTTCTCTGTTTTACTGCACGAATTCTGATGTTACACTGTGTGACAAAAAAAAAATTAAATGTACTTTTATTGAGACCTAGCACAACTTATGCCTATAGAAAAACTAAAAAAAATGGTATAGGAGAAATTTCCAATACACCCCCAAAATCTCATTTTATGGCCATAAAACCGTTTTTCAGTAGGTTGATGTGAAGAATCACTCTTAACTTCGCCAATTTCCATCCGATTTCGAATTTGTTTTTTTAGTTCGAAAGAAGAAAAACAAGCCTTTTTGACAGTGTGTTGACAATTTTTCTGAAATGACAACTGACGAGACTAAAGACGGAAGTATTTGGAATTCTTTTATTTTTTCTCTATTTTTTCAACTTTGACATAATTTGTACGATATTATCCGATATTGAGGATTTTTTTTAGTACACTACTGTTATAGTAAATTTAATTTTGCGTCGAATGAGCTATATTTGACTGTAATTGAATTAAAATTAATAGAATTGTGTGGGTTTTAAGATTTTTTCTTTTTTTTTACTACGGGATTTGGTATGCGTTTCGAAGCATGAAAATGATAACAAGTGTCATTATAAACACACAATATTTATTGGAGTATTGTGCAGTGCAGCACTGTACGGTATAGTGCGGTGCGGTACGGTGCGGTACGGTGCAGTACACAACGGAACTGGTTCCAAACTTAAAAATGCAGTGGATACGGCCCTTTGGAGTTTAGTATGATACGGTACACTTGTCATTCTCTTCATCAGTTTTGAATACTTCTCTGTAAGAAATTCGATCATCATCATTCATCGTCATCAACTAAATTCCATTGTTTAAATCGAGAAGCGAGCGTTTCAGATTGTCTTCCCGATAGAAGTAAATCACGAGAAAGATCCTGAAAATCTGAATTTGATACAATGTGTCGTTCTGAAGACTTAGAACCAGACGGAAAGTACTCTTCATCATCAGGTTTATTGTTATCAGTTTGATCATCATCAGCAATGAGTTGAACTTCCTTCAGTTCATGACCTGCAGTTGAGTAAATCATATCGTCCAAGACTACGGGGTTCCTAACAGTTGCAACATCAGCATACTTTATGTGCTTTCGAGTTTTATAATGAAGACCGTTTACGTCCGTTTTACAAAAATAACAATCATCTGGTTTATGATAGGGCTGATGATGCCACATCATCGGTCAATATTGAGAAATTCGACTTTTCTGGCAACGTTTTGATTTATATCTCTTGAAATTCAATTAAACAAACAATAAAACTTTGAAGTTTTAATACGGTTAAATTATAATAACAAACTTCTTTTGTTAATCAATGTACAGTGCGAACTTTGGTACACTTGGGAGCTTTTTCATACTTCTATTGAAAAAAAAAAAGTGCTATAATATGTCAGATATTTTCGTAAGTTCTAACCAGTTCTGTTGTATGCAGTACAGTGTACTCTTATGTATACATATACACTTCAATAAATATTACATATCTATAATAACGCATCAAAACACGTCCTTATTCCCATTTAGCGTAAGCTATACCTACATACCAAATTAGTAAACAAAAAGAAGAAACTCTTAAAACTCACACAACTCCATTAATTTTAATTCAATACCAGTCATCAGTGCTCATTTGACGCAAAATTAAATTTACTATAACAGTAGGGTACTAAAAAAAATCCTCAATATCGGATAATATCGTAAAAATTATGTCAAAGTTGAAAAAATAGAGCAAAAATAAAAAAATTCCAAATACTTCCGTCTACAGTCTCGTCAGTTGTCATTTCAGAAAAATTGTCAACACACTGTCAAGAGGCTTGTTTTTGTTCTTTCGAAAAAAAAAAAACAAATTCGAAATCGGATGAAAATTAGCGAAGTTAGGAGTTATTCTTCACATCAACCTACTGAAAAACGGTTTTATGGCCATAAAATGAGATTTTGGGGGTGTATTGGAAATTTCTCCTATACCATTTTTCTTAGTTTTACTATACCTACAAGTTGTGCTAGGTCTCCATAAAAGTATAATTTCACTGTCGCGCAGTGTTATTCGTTCTTTGCTTTCAAAGCTTGCTTTTGTCCAAATTACGTCGATAAGCGGCTTAGTATGATAAGTGCATACGAACATAAGAAAAACTCTAAGAACATTCACTTTTGCATTTGATTTTTTTTACATTTTTTTTGCTATTATTAATCATTCATTAATCAATAGGTCGAGCCAAAGAGCACCAAGAGATTTGGGGGCTCCTAGAACACTCAGGCTAAAAAGATAGGAAAGAATAGAGACAGGGATAAAGGTAATTAGTCCTGTGAGAATTTATCAGACTTTTTGGCAAATCTGTAAATATCCTCCAGTTTTTCAGAACGAATATTTCTCATTCTCATGACATCAGAACCAAAAACTCGTAGTCTTGCTCCACCAAAGGCAGGAAACTCACAGAGAAAGTGCTCAGTGCTATCCGCCTCGTCCAAGCAAGGCAGGCACATTGGGTCCTCAATGATTTCAATGGTAGTCATATGCTGACCCCATGGGTTGTGTCCTGTAATAATACCGACCATCAAACGAACGTCTTTCCTTCCAAGTTTTAACTATTTACAAATCATTACTCTTGAATTAAATTGTGTTCGGTGTTAAATTTATTGGATTTCAATGTTTATAATAAAATTGAGATAAAATCAAAATCTTTAAAACTAAAAAAAATATTATATTATAAGTTATTTTTATTCTCTATGATTAACGCAAAAGAAACCAGAATTTTAAAGTGAAAATCCCAAAAATCATATCGCCCGGTATTATATATATATAATTGGCGCCTACACCCTTTTTGGGTATGTCTCCGAGCTCCTCCTCCTATTTGTGGTGTGCGTCTTGATGTTGTTCCACAAATGGAGGGACCTACAGTTTCAAGCTGACTCCGAACGGCAAATACTTTTATGAGGAGCTTTTTCATGGCAGAAATACACTTGGAGGTTTGCCATTGTCTGCCGAGCGCCGTCCGCTATTAGAAAAATGTTTTCTTAATTTTGGTGTTTCACCGAGATTCGAACCTACGCATCAACCCATTCAGCTACGGCGGTTGCCCGATATTATATTCTGGCATATTACCAAGCAAAGACTGTCATGCAACGAGCGTTTGCAAATCGTGAGTTCTCATTTCTAAAATTTCCCGTTCCCCTTGCACCAAATTCACAGAGAAACTCACCCAAATTATAGCAATAAATTAATTCAATTTATATTTAAATACGCCTTTATGAATAAATTCACCTAATGCCACTTCGTATTGTTCGTACTTCGGTTTGAAGAAACTATCACGGCTTTAGAAATGAGTCTGCGTGAAGTAAATATTCTCAATATCGTTCTCTAGTTATCTACTGCGTGTCAGATTCCGATGTAAAATATTGGCCACATCCACGCTTAAGACCCAACCGATGCAAGGTTTAAAACCATTGGACGCTTGCGTTTTCTCGTACGTTAGGTGAGAATTCGCTTGAAATTAGCTAGATATTGAACCAAACTTTTGTTGTGTTATCTTTTATAGTGATAAATTATATATTTTTTATTTTTGTATTTTTCAAAATAAAATGGACTTTTTAAAAAACATAATTTTTTTGGTGAAAATTTTTGGTAAGCATTTTTTTTTTTGCTGTAATTTTTGTAAAACCCTACCTTTGGATTTTTTTTTATTATTTTCATTATTTTTTCATTTATTTACTTGGCGAATCAATTGACACAGTGAATGTTTATTTTTGTATTTTTTAAGATAAAATGCACTTTTTAAAAAGAATATTTTTTTATTAAACATTTTTGCGAAACATTTTTTTTGCTGTAATTTTTGCAAAAGCCGCCTATTGGAATATTTTTCTTATTATTTTTTATTATTTATTTTTTATGTATTTATTTACTTAGCGATTCAATCGACACAGTAAAGCTAAGTATTATAATTATTAGTGCTAGTCACAATTGTTGAGATGATGGTCAGTAATTCCTGAAAGTTTCAAACCGTGTTTAAAGAACCTTTCAAAAGACGCTCCTTAATGCTGTTTTAAAATAAAATATGCAAGAATTTAGATTGTTTCAGGTTTCACTATTTTTATTCAAATATTCAATTTTATTTGACAACCACACCATTTTTATGTCTACTATGAGCACATCTACAGGTAAAATCCATCAAACAGTCGATCCATGTATGCCTAATAGTTGTTGAGAATGTCGAGATATCGATGCTGAATGTTTGCTCAGCATCACTTTGCGCTACAGCAGCAACATTCTCCACAGAAGATCCTGTTTTTGGTCTGCCAGTCGTTTTTCTATCTTCGACAGAACCATTTTCTGGAAATTGTTTCACCAACCTTTGAATTACCAACTAATTTGGACGATTACTTCCAACAAAAAATCACAACATTTGCGATATGTTATTCTTAATGCTAGACGATTATCTTAATAAGTTTCCATAATTTTAACGCATTGTTCTAACGTTTAATTATCCATGGCCTCTCTACTTGATAAATGTCAAAGATGACATAAAAAAGGTACCCACCCACCCTTTATTTGAAATTTTAAATGAGCATTCACGACGTAAATAAAAAACTTTTACGCTTACCCATCCATAACAAGACAAAAAGAGAAGCCCTTGTGGAACAGTCACCCTCGCATTACTTTGCTGTCGAAAAAGGTATCAAACAAGGCGGTAGTTTATGAAGAACTCTGTTCAACCTGCTTTTGCGTTACGCAATCTCAGACGATCTGAAATCCGGCCAGCCGCTCTGGCCTCACTATCGCATATACTGATAACGTAGCCTTCCTCGCTCGAAAGATATGTACATGGATCAACTTTCCTCTAACATCGAAACAAAAGCAAAGGCTATCGGGCTCAGTATCAACGCCCATAAGACCAAATACCTGAAAATGTTACGCGATTTTGAAAGGAGGAAGCCTGAAAATATAACTACGGGGCAGTACGTTTTTGAAGATGTAGAGAGTTTGAAGTACCTGTGGCAGTACCAAAAAATGACAATAGTGTGCAGGAATGCATCCAAGATCGGCTTGTTGCAACAAACAGAGCCTTCCCCGCTAACCTGAAACTGCCAAAATCCAGACTTTTCTCGCAATACTGTAAAAACAAGATTTACAAAATAATAATAATACCAGTTTTGGCATATCGCTGTGAGTCATGGATAATGCCAATTCAGGAAGAACAATATTTTTGAACTTTCAAAAGAAGAGGCTTACGAATAATGTATGGCTCAATCCGGATGGAGGATAGTTGTTATAGAATCAGACACAACGAGGAGCTGCTGCGAATTTCAAAATGAGAAGAGGTTGTTAAGTTCGTCAAATCGCAACGAATCCAACGTTAGGTCATGTCATGCGTATGAGTAAGAAACATGCCGAAAAACGATTCTTAAATTGCAACGCACTTCCCACCAGATGCAAAGTAAGGCCTAGAAAATCAAGATAGAAGAAAGCAAGAAACTGAATATACGTAACTGGAGGACTGCTGCCATGAATTGTGTAACGTGCAGAAGGTTAGTTGATGACGCTAAAGCTCACCTCAAGCTGTAACGATATCAGTGAAAATTCAAAAAACTTAAAAAATAACCAAAGATATTTCACTTGAAAAAACTCTACATCAAAATTTACAACAAAGTTTATTAAATTTTAAATTAATTACATTATTTAGTTTTAAAAAACATTTTTAGTTAACTTTTTTTCAAGTCTATAAATAAACCATTTTTCAGAAGCATTTAAGACCTCCTCCAAAGTACTTGACATGGAATCGCTCTGTAGTGAGTAAGTTTGTGTGAAACAGCATTGCGTATCACTAATATAAGACGGTTGGGACAAGAACAAAAATCACATAAAGCATTCAATTTTCCCCACGAGCTACTGATTTGTCTAGCAACAACAAATTTGTCAATTTTTGCTTAGCAACAGGCACCCCATGCCATACAAAATTTCAAGCATTCCTTTTGAAGTACTCTCTATTTTTACCTCCTCGTATTATTTTAAGACACATTTCAATCAAATTTCATACTTTTGTAAACGCAGATGTATCTGTGAGTTTGTCAGTGTCAATCGTGCTGTTAACAGGAAGGGGAAGTAGAAAACGCGCAGGCAAATCCTGTGACAGTCAAGCGTACAATACATATCAATATACAATAAAGGCTTATATTAATACAGTTGCTCAAAATATTTATCATATTTAATTGATATTTTGAAAAATATAAAATCAAATAACATCAAAATACACCAGGCGTTTAAACGTAAGAAATAGTTTGTCGCCTCGAAAAAGTTAATTTCTTGGCGCAAAAGGTGGCTACTCGAAGTATTGATGTTCAGACTCTCAAAAAAAGCAAAAAAAATATTTAGTTACTTGATTTTAGTTGTAAGGTGGGTTTCATAATCATAAGGCACCCCTAATTTTTCAAAGTGTTTTAATTTATAGATTTCAGAGGAAAATAAAAATCTTACACATCGATTAAAGTAACAAAAGTCATTGTTTCATTACAGAATTTAGAACTTTTTTTAATACATAAAGAAGATTTTTAGCAAAAACGTATTTCCAAGCATTTCAAAAGGATAAGACACTGTTTAATCAAAGTGATCGTTTAACAAAAGTATACTTTTTTCGAATTTTTTTTCTGTCGCTTAGAACATTTTATTATTCTATGGAAGCACCATTTGCTTTAGCGACACAAAATAAACTTTTTTCAGCGGTTCCAATAATTTAAAAAACCATCGGGTCCATCAAGGTTCCATTTTTTTCATCCGAAAATATTACCATTTTAAAAAATAATATGAAATTGGGCAATATTAAAAATATTCCAAATATTTTACAATGTCCCAGTTGGTATAGAGGTGTTTTTCTACAAAACTGAAGACGCGCCAGCTTGTGGCGTGGTAAAAGATGGGGTCCTTTTCTTATTTTTGATAAAATTAAATGATTGCACCTCTATAATGTGCGTCAAACTGTTGTTTTTGAACCCTTATTTTGAAAAACAGCGGGCAAGTTGACGCAAGACTTAGTCTAGTTAGATTTTTCGTATGATTGCTCGCTGTTCTCGACTTGATAGTGATAATTTTCTTCCAACGGGCTTCAAAATGTTGTAATTCTCAGGACTCCGTAAAAAATTCCGGATAGCACAACGACTTCTGCCTGTTTTTTTTCGCAATTAATTTGATTGACAAGCCTGAATCCTTGTAGGCCAAAATTTTTCCACGCTCCTCTTGTGATAATATTGAACCCTTCGGCATTTTAGACTAAATTGAATAAAATTATAATTAAAGTCATCCAAAACAACAATCAGCACCTTCTCTCTCTTCAGAAGCTTGTTTTTGACTAGTGTCTTATCATTATGAAACGCCGAGAAGACCAGCAAAAGTGCTGCTTCTTAAAAAAAGATAGCACTTTTACAAAATAGAGCGAGCTTTCGCACCAGACACACAAATGACACCAAATAAAAGCTACTCCGGAAAGTAAAATCGAGCTTGTGGTAGGTCACAAATAGTATATCAAAGGTGTCTTATGATTATGAAACGCACCTTAGCTTATAGTTAGTTGAACCTTTGACGCAGTTGCCTTGTAGAGACCCTATGCTCCCAAGAGGAGTGAAACAAGGAATATTGAAGTGGACTTTTGATGTGATCAGTTGAGCTTAATTGCAAACCAACGATTGAAGGCTTCTAATGAATTTTAGCACTTTCACAAGCCATAAGTTCTATGAATCCCAGTTTTCTGAAATGATATCGAAGACCCTGTATAGGTAGTATATACAGGGCCCGCCATCTATCGTTACGGATTTGAACTAGGTATTATTTGAAGAATGGTAACACTTAGCTGTCATCTCATTTGACAGAAAATTAGTTTTATTCTTCCGCTGAACGAAAATGGTTGTGTATACGCTCAAAGAACGCTGGGAAATATTGCGACATTACTTTGAAAGTCATGGTAATGTTGCAGAATGTGTACGAAAATTACGTACGGCAATGCGAAGAAGAAAAGCACCGAATGAAGCGTATGTACGTTACTTTGCGAAAAAAATAAGAGAAACTGCGATTTGACGCCGTTGGGGTGCCGCCAAAGACCAGTGTTATGCCAACAAACCAGCAACAATTGATGCACTGAAGACCAACATACGCGATGTCATAGCTGAAATACAGCCGCATATAGTCGATAATGAGTTGGACCGATCGTATGGGATGGTGCACGGCTAGCCGAGGCAGCCATATGAATGAAGTTGTATTCCATCATTAACCGGAAGGATTGTACTTCAAAATAAAAAAAACAGTTTGAAAAAATATTGAGTAGTTTCTTTTTTATAGCATTTTTAATTCCGTATAGTTATATGAATGAATACAAACGCTCCAGTACTGCAAGTATTCGATGCGGTACTAACTGGCGGTAGCATAGAAAGAAGAAGGCTTCTTTTGTGTTGGAAAGATCAGATGAGGTGGGGAAGTACTTAGCTTCACTTGGTGTGTCTAACTGATGTCGGTTAGTATGAGAAAGAAACTACTGACACACTTTGTTGAACTCAGCCAAAATTACTAAAGCGATTAATAAAAAAACAGAGTATTCTTCAACCCACATACGAGGGTCGTTTAAGAAGTGCATGCAAAAATAAAAGTTACTTCTTGATCATTTCCGAATAATAATATTTTTGCAAGTCTGAAAAATAGCCAATCGCTTCTATATAACTTGCTCGCTTTTTTCCGCCAGCCTTAATTTAAATTGATGAACAAATAGTAGTCCGAGCGATACGAGGAAGCCAAGTCTGGGAGATTGTGAAACGAGCTGGAACTCTATTTCAATTAATTTTGCATTCACACCTGCTGAGGCGTGAGCCGGTGCTTTGTGATTATGGAAAACTCACTTAAAACACTAAATTTCCTCGATTCAAACAAATTCGCAATACAAAACAAAAAGACGATCTGGCTGAAACTCCATGCTTCTTCTTCCAAAAGATGCTTCTAACTGAACATGGCCTCGATACACTCCAGTAGTGCCATCGCTCTGAGATTACACGGACTTTTCAAACGACCCTCGTAAGAGATTTGATCAATTTTTTGAGCAACTGTAGACTACAACGTATGCTTAGTTTTAGTGGAGCAGTTGAAAAAAATCATAAAAGGTCATATCTGCAATAAATATCACTTTTTTATGGGTGCTTGAGAGCATTTGCGTATTAGAATTTTTTCAATATATACAAACAATTGCCACCAAGCTATAAATAATGCGACTGAGCGCTACAGCTCAATACTATTTTCTTAATATTTTCAAATTTATTGCTTTTTAAGCTTAATTTCCGTCCCCTTATATTTCCTTTGGATTAATATCTGAATTGCAATAAAGATTCTATTAACTCCGATATAAAAACGAAGCATTAATGTCGTAATTACTGATAAAATTTATGAGTTTGTAAAACCAATTGAATTTTATGAACTTTAACTTTCACTTTACTATTAAGTCAACTTTTCTCAAGGAACTAAGTATATGTGAGCTGTTTAAATAAGAGTGTAGTCTGAAAGCCCGTGTAAGAACGATTTCAAGCCTGATCAACAGAAAAATCTCCTGTTCATACTTAGTTATAGCTGAGTTCACTACCGATTAGCTAAGGTAACAAATCTGTACGCTCTCTGGTTGTGCAGGACTACTGAACACTACAGGAGTTGTAAGTTTAATCTTGAGAATTTCACTTCAGAATCAAAGTTTTGATACCGCGTGAAGTAAAACTTCTTAAAAATTTTCAGTTCTCCTCTCGCTTTCCCTTATCTTCAACAAATTAAGTAATTCAACACCAAAATGGTAGAAAAAGTTATTTCTATTAGCGGTCGCCGCTCGGCAGGCAAAGCCAAACCTTCGTGAAGTAAGGAGTAAACTGAAAAAATTATGAAAAAAAGTTAGTATTATTTTTTATTTAAAAGAGTAACATTTATGAATAACTTTTCCGCTTTCGAAATAACATTCAGCTTGTGGTATCTTAAACTAGAGTAATAATGTAGATAAGTATAAAAGAGGATGGGAGAAGGTAGTTGAGGAAGTGTTAGAATATTATTTTTTATATAGTTTTCGCAAAGAGTTAAAGTTTTATTATAATTTAGTTAGTTTAATAAATTTACAAATTAAATTAATGCTAGTGTCATCTGTGTTGTTGAGTAGACTCAAAAGTTTAAGATCAGGATGAATTGCATTTCTAGTGTATTCCAAATCTGGGCAGGTTTCGAGGAGGTGTTTGAGTTGCAAAAAGAGTAATATGGTTTGATTGTGTCGTTTAGAATGCGAACATGGGTGGCTATAGTGTGACCCATTTGAAGGCGTGTAAATATCTTGAGGTTCTGAGAAGACGTGTGTGTAGGATACATAGATTTGATGCCAGTAGGATTGTACTTTTCGTAGTGGTGTTGGTAATTACTCCATTTACTATTGTACGTTTCCGGAAGAGATTTTAGTATAATTTTCCGAATATTTTTGTTAGTAAAATGTGCACTGAAGTGAAGGGGTTCTTGAGCGGCTTCTTTGGCTTTGGTATCAGCGCACTCGTTGCCTTGTATTCCGGCATGGCCCGGAACCCCCATGATCGTTATGGTATTTTTATTTAATAAGATATTATTTCAGATTTCGGTAATTAATAGAGTTACGTTAGAATGGTTCAATAGAGCGTCCATTACAGATTTACTATCGCTGCAAATAATGAATTTGCAGCATTTGTCGGAAGCATAAAGTACCGTTCGAAGCACCTGCATCCGCTGTGAATACTGAGCAGTAGGAAGGTAAAGCACAGACTGAAATTGTGACACCAAGCTGGTTGGTGACTACAAATGATGTGCTGGTGTCTGTTTTAGATCCATCTGTATAAATTAACTCCCATTCTATTTTTAAAGGAGCAACGATTTCATTGAAATGTTGGACGTATTCATTAGAGGAGATGGACTCTTCGGAAATTTTAATTTAATAATTTTATGGTTTATTCAATGTTCAAATGATATAGAGTTTTTTAAATTGAAGCAATAAATAGTTGAGGTTATGATGCTCAGCAATCGTTTAAAATTTTATAATGGGATTGTTTTTCAAAAATTTTGACAAAAATATTTATTTAGCTCTTTTTAAATTTTTTTATGTATTTTCTAACAAATAAAAAAAAATTTAAATATTTAGGTTAAGTAAGGTTGAAGCGGCATGCTCAGGCTCATAGCCCATTATGATGCCGCGTGGGGAGCTTGTCTCTATATCTCTTAAAGCTAGTGTGCGCTTTTCAAAAATTTTAGAATATCTCTGATTTCTGCAGAACTGAGATCTTCCAGCTCATTAAAAAATTGGTTATCCAGAATAGTAAATCTGCGTCTGGATAGAGCAGGGCACTGGCACAGTAAGTGCGAGGCTGTCTCTTCCTCGTCCTCATCTAGACAACTTCTGCAGAAGTCATGTGTTTGCACACCCATCCTTTGGGCGTGTCTAGATATTAGGCAGTGCCCCGTTATGACTGAGATCAGTGTGCTAAGACTATTTTGGCTTAGCAGAGGTTCTGTGCGTTTAGCATTTAGAGTCGGCCACAGTTGACAGGCGATTCCGTAGGTGGCTTCATTACGTCATCTTTCGTTTGCTTTCCTTACAATTTCTTCAAGGATCAGTAAAGTTACATGTTTGTAAGGGTATTCCTATGTCATTGCCCATGTACTTATCGGTAAATTTGGTGCCGAGTCTCGCTAGTTCATCGGCTTTGCAGTTACCCTCAATGTCACAATGGTTACGAACTCATACTACCTTTAGGTGAAATGACTCAGCCATCTCGTTAAGAGATGTGCGGCATTTCATGGCTACCTTGGAGGTTGTCGATTATTTTGTGAGGGATTTTATCAGCGCTTGGCTATCAGTAAAAATGTAGATATCATTTCCGGATATCGTATCACTCTATATGAGTGTCGCAGCTTTCATTATTGCCATCAGTTCAGCGTAAAAGGCGCTACAGTAGTCGGGGAGCCCGAAAATTGAAGGAGATCCCCAGATGTTCGGAATATACACCTCCGCCCATCCTGCCCTCGAACTTTAAGCCATTTGTGGGTACATGGATGGACTCGCCCTGTCTTACATCGTCCCGTTCCCATTCTTCTTTGGAGGGTAGGAGGGTCCAGAACGCTATAATGACAAGTGTAGGCGGGAGTCTGCTAGTTCCCAAAGTGCCAGCCAGGATTTTACCGTAACCATAATTCGTGTTTGACCACTTACTTAAAGCGTTCAGCCTATTTAAATATTTAAAAGAACCGAATATATTTCATTACTCTATACCAAAATACTTAACATTGAATAG
This sequence comes from Anastrepha obliqua, assembly GCF_027943255.1. Lineage (NCBI taxonomy): Eukaryota > Metazoa > Arthropoda > Insecta > Diptera > Tephritidae > Anastrepha > Anastrepha obliqua. The sequence continues at coordinate 101,439,917 of NC_072896.1, read as the reverse complement.
ACCCCTAAATTATAACTTTGTTCCCAAATTTTTGAGTTAACTTTTTATTATACGGAGGCTTGCAATTTAGCCAATTTGTAGAAAAATTAACAACGATGTTAAAAAACTTGAATCAGTGGGCATGGAATCTCTTAGCTGTAAGTCCAAGAACAGAAGGCATTTAAATGAATGATTTGAAAATTACTCTTTCCAACTTTCTTTCTGCGGCTACTATGACCGCAAATAAACAAGAAAAGGAAAAAGGAAATGCTTAGTCCCTCAAGAGATAATATCTCGAAGGTCGTGGCTTGTTTAACTGGCCATTGGCTATTTGGCAGGCATTTCTCCCATGAATATTGCAGAAATTGCAGAGATGAGGAAGAGGAAGAAAAAGTTTAGCACTTCCTTTCCAATTGTCCAGCCTTAGCTAAAATCAGAGCAGGTTGCCTTGGTAAATACTTTTTTAATTCTCAGAGCTGCCTGACGTGGGATTGGGGTCAATTCTACGTTTCATAAGAGCCACAAAATGGTTCCACGAAGGAAGGTAAATGGGTGCAGCACAGTGATATCACAACGGACCTGTAAGGTCTAAGTGAGTCGGTCGTGAATACCAACTACCACTATAACCTAACCTAACCTACTCTTTCTAATAAAAAAGGGCCAATTGGTGTACCTGTACAATCGGCTGATTCAGAACTCCATACCAAACAAAAAAAAAGATATAAAATAACCACCGCACCTTTATGTTTGGGGTACTTATAATTTTTTTGGACATAGATTTTCACTACAAATGCATTGTAATAACTGCAGCTGGTCTATGAGCCATTTGCGTGTATCCCATTTTGGCGTAACTTATCATTAAAGCGAAGTTAGTGAAATGGAATTTCCCAGTTCAGTGAACGAAGAATCTGTCATCAAAACAGGACAAGAGGGTACAATAAAATTGTTATACAATTTATGAAAAAGTTTGCAGAGATAATAAAAAAATGCAGAGGAAACTTTAGAACACTTTGTGTGCGTTTGTCCGGCATTATTAAAATCGCGTTTAAAATACCTGGGAGCCCCACTGTTTGAGGGTCTGGAGGACGTCTCAAAAGCGCATCTCCCAGCTCTGCTTAGATTCGCCAAAAGCGTTGACACCCTACTTGATGTCTACTTTCAATATTCATAGAGGTTGAACTCCATCTGGTATAGCTAAGGACAAAAAGGTCTATGCGTGCCTTAATGCCAACCAAGCTAACCCAACCTAACCTATGAAACAGTTTGCTTTACTTAGACATTTAAGATGCTTAGCCATAAAAATCATTGTACTTCATCAGTAGGTAAGTATTGTACAATAAAACCGGTTGCACCCACCTGCCAACTGTTTCATCTCCCTACAGTAAATACGAAGGAATGCTGAATAGTCAGATATACAAATAAACAGAAACGCATTATATTTACATCATTTCCAGCAGCACCTCTTTCTAAAGAAAAAAATATACAATGACCTTTCCGTTGTGAAACTCACTTTCAGTAACATAATCTCACTCACACAATGGAAAATTAATATCAGCGTTGTACTTGAGTTATGAAGCAAATTCGTGAATTCAGCGGTGCTCTCAAAGAGTGATTGGAGTCATGCAGGAAGTGAAATAAATCTTTTTTATCTGCCAATTGGCGATTGCTAAAATAAGAAACATTTTATTTCACTTTTATAAACCTCTGCCGATACTCCACCTTCATTTGAACTCAGCTGAGACGAGTAACTATAACATTAGAGTAAAAAATTTACAAAATTCAATTGTAGATGAAATCCAGATCATGCCAGTCATGCCTTCTTTCTCGTACTGACTGCTGTTAGTAAAGTGACGCCAACTTCTTCACCGCAGGGTTTTTGCAGCAAACATCAGGTCTTCCTTTTTCTCTGACACCTGCTAATTTCATTTCTTTTTGCTGACTCACAACTTTCACGTAAATGTAAAAAATGAGCACATAGTCGAAAACGTTAAACTGTTCAGTGGAAATCTCAGCTAGCACCTATTCCCACCTGCGGTTGCCACCGAATAATAGTGACTTCCGTATTTCTTTGATATTCGTGCTGTATTGTCTATTTCATGCCAAATAAAATTTATTCACAATATTGCTATACCATATAAGTACATTAGAGCTCATAATAAATGTATGAGAATATTTTTAAAATCGCAAAATAAAAAAATCATAAATTGTAATTATAAATATGAATTATTATTTCTCACAAATTTGATTTCGGTGGAAGCTCAAATGAAGTGTGGAATATTTATGAGCTTACGCATGTGTGAGTGAGTTGAAAATTCATATTTTCAGCGGCGCCAATAGGCCTAACTCATTTGCTATTTATTACGGTCGACAAGTGCCTATCGTCATACAACGGCTCCGTCCCCTACTCCTCGCATGTCATATAGAATATGATATTATTGTGCGAAATTGTGTATGAAAAATTTGTATTTGCATGCAAAGTGATTCGAAGTGATAAACATATTTTCAGGCGTTGAAACGTGTGTAAATGCTTAAACATTGTTTTCAAGTACGTCAAGACTTAGTCATCGGAATTCTGTTGAAAATGCGGGGACAGCCGGGTATATGCAATGAACAAATTACAAGCAGGCAATCAACTTTTTTTATAATATTGCGCGAGTGTAAATTTTTAAAGTGAAGTTTTCTTAAGTAATATTAATTTTTGTGTTGTAGATATTTTCTTTTTAGTTTATAAAGATGTAATGCCGGTAATTCGTAGAATACTTGCTTGCCTAGTTTATCATTCTAAACGGCAATATGAGTTGTGTTCTTCGTCAATCGAGCTGCATTATTTTTATAATATTAAGGTTGCTTCGCTTGGTTGTTTGCATGCTGTGCTGACATTCAAGCCAACCAAATAGCAAAAGCAAGATAAGGTTGAAAAAAAAAATAAATATCGTTTGCTTTTTACTGGCGCTATCACTTTGTATGGAACTTTCAACTGCTAAATACAGAAATAAAATGAAAGAAAATGGAGCAGCTGTATGAATGTTAAATAGCTCACATGACTGATTTCGGATGTTCTTTCACAGGTCGGATACAGAAGAATAAAACTGTTATTTTCTTCCACTTTATTTTTCTTCATTTTATTTAAAACATTTTTTTTTTAATTTTTTACGTAGCTATTTTTTAAATTTTTTTTCTTATTTTTTACGTGGTTATTTTTTATATATTTTTTTGCTTGTTTGAATTATAGTATATTAATTATTATTTTTAATTATTATTATTGTATATTTCATTTAACTAAATTTAATTTGTTTGTTATGTCATATTGTTCTATTCATTTATTTTTTAAATTTTGGTTTTTTTTTTGTTATTTTATTTCATTTGACTTTGCTTAATGAAGGTATTTTGAGGTTGTTTTATTTTTTTTAGTTTAATTTATGCGACGGTAGGCATTTTAAACCTCCTCATTCGCAAAAAAAATTGCTTTATTTTATTTTATGTACAGCCATGGTCATATAAATAGCACATTTAGACTTTCAAAGCAAAGAGTTGAATATGTTTTTAAATAATTATTTTTTATTAGGAAAAAAGCAACATAAAAAATAAAAAACTTATTTACTTCCAGTTTAAAACAAAAAAATGCCCAAAAAGAATTTAAGTTCTGATTAAATTTACGAGAACGTTGACAACTCACGAAACCTCCTGGACAAATAAATAGCACATCCTAAAAATTTTCAAATAAAAGCAAAAATAGTAAACAAATCAGATAACTAAGTAATAATATTGTTTTACCGGATTAGTATTTTGTACTATATCCACCGTTTTTGATTACTTCTTCAAGCCGTCGCTCCATGCTTTCTACAAGCTTGTGGCACCTTTCCTTTGGAATCGAGTACCAAGACTCCTCAACTGCGGCCCACAAATCATCAACATTTTTAGTATTTTTGTTAGCGATTTTGACCTTAACATCATTCCACAAATTTTCTATTGCATTGAAATCAGGGCTCTGCGCCGGCCAATCCAGTACATTAATTTTTTCTCTTCTGAACTATTGCTTCACTGTCTTTGCAGTATGCTTTGGATCATTGTCCTGCATAAATGTCAAATTTAATGACATAAACTCTAACACAAATGGCTTCATTTTATTCTGGAGTATATTCAGATACTGAAATCTATCCATTTTACCAACCACGCAAACAATCGGCCCAACACCATGCCAGGAAAAATCACCATGATGCTTCCGCCGCCGTGTTTAATCGTCTTTTTTGTGAACCTTGGATTTAGCGCTTGATACAATAGATTTCCCATCTGGCCCCATCCTATTTATTTTGGTTTCGCCGGTCCAAAATACGTTTTTCCAAAACTGAATAGATTTGTCTTTGTGGGCTTTTGCAAAGGCAAGTCGGTGTGTGATGTCTTTTTCAGAGGAGTGGTTTTTTTCTGCATATGCGGCCAAACAGCTGGGCTTCGTTAAGTCGCCTTCCTACAAGCTTTCTGGACGTCTGTAGACCAGATTCTAAGTTTATTTTATTGCCGACTTAAAAGGATCTGCTTTGCTCTTTAGCTCTATCCACATTAACATCAGTTTTTCGCGGCTTTGGTTTTCTTTTCGTTTTTTTGCTTGGAATGGATGAATCTTTCTTAACTAAATTAATAGCATTATAAGCCATTTTCCGAGAGCACATCATCATTTCAGCTATTTATGCATAGCTTTTTCCGTTTTGACTCATACTTTTCTCCGGCGTGCAATATTTTCCGCGTTCCATTTTTAGTAATTACTTTAAAATTTTATTTAAGAAACAAAAAATTACATTAAAAATCGGTGAAATGATATTAAAGTTTTACTCTGCGCTGCACAAGTTCAAATGTATTATTTTTGTGTCCACTTCAAAACAGCAATAAATAAAATAGAACGCGAAAAATTCCATCGAAAATAAAACGGTAAACTCCTCGCATAAATGTAATCCTAATAATGGTAATAATTGTAAACAAACAAATTTGTTTCATAAAAGCAGAGTTCGTACTAAAAACTTAACTTAACATATAGGGTTCACATTTGTGCTATTCTGTCCATGGCTGTATATATAAAAATTTAACATTGTTTAATTATTTAATTATTTTTTTGTTATTTTTTGTTTTTTGAGTTTATTTTAATATTTTTTATTTTAATTCGTACGTTCCTTAATGTTTTCATTTATTTATTTCTTTAATTTATGTTTTTTTTTTAATTTTATTTTACTTGATTTGATTTGATTCATTTCAAATTTGATATTTTTTATATTGCTTTGTTTCTCTTATTTAATTATTCGATATTTTATTTTATAATTTATTTGTTTTATTTTATTTTTATGTTTTTTTACTTTGTTTAATTTAATTAATTATTTTTTTCTTATTTTTTTGTTTTTTTGTTTTTTTGTTTTTTGAGCTTACTTAAATAATTTTTATTTTATTAATATATATTTCTAACGTTCCTTAATTTCTTTTTAAATTTATTTTTTTTTATTTATATTTTTTTAATCTTTATTTTTTCAATTTTTATTTGACTTGATTTGATTTGATGTAATTAAAATTTTATGTTTTTTATATTGCTTTATTTCCTTTATTTCTCTTATTTGTTTATTTTATATTTTATTTTAAAATTTATTTTATGTAATTTTATATTTTTTTTTATCTATTTATTTGATTTGACTTCATATAATTTTAAACATTTTATTTATTTATTTTTATTTCTTTATTTTCTTACCTTACCAGATTAAGTCAAATTTTTGAATTTATTTTATTTGACTTCATTTAATGTATTTTTGTTTATGCTCGTTAAATATTTTAATTTATTTAGTTTTACTTCTTAATTTTTTATTTTTTGTTTTATTTAATTAATTTAATTTAATCTGATTTAACTAACATTTTGATGTTCTTTCATATTTTCCTATTTTTTTATTTCTCTCAATTTAATTATTTTTTTTTGTTTATGTCATTTTATATTTTTTATTTTTGTTTGTGTTTTATTTTATTTGACTTAATTTTTTGTACTAATTTAATTTTTTTTTTTATATTAATATATTTTGTGTTGTTTTTTTTCACTTTATTTTTTTATTTATTTTATTCTTTTTTACTTGACTTTAATTAATTTAATTTTTTATATTTTTTGCGTCGATTTATTTATTTATTGATTTATGTATATTTCTATCAGACAGCCAAGCTGCCCTACGAGCCCTGGATGCATTCCAAACAACATCAAGGAGTGTCTTACGTTGTCGCCATTCTCTAAATGAGATGGCCAAGCAATATCGTATAATCTTATGCTGGGTCCCAGGCCACAGAGATATACCAGGGATCTGTAGGGCAGACCAACTTGCAAGAGAAGGTACCTGTATGCCAGACATAAGTAATTTTATGGAGATACCTCTCGCAACTTGTAAACTTCTCATTATGAACGCACTAATTAATTCTGCAAATCAAAGATGGATTAGCGCTAACACCTGTGAAATTGCTGGGCAAACATGGCCAACGCTAAATTTACGTCTGTCCAAGAGTATTATAAAACTGAGTAGACTTCAAATCAGGACCTTAGAAGGGGCCCTCACAGGACATTGTCTCATAGGAAATCATGCAAGGAGATAAGGCGTTTAAACGCATGATTTCTGTCGTAGCTGCACAAATGAGGAGGAGTTGGAAACAATTCAACACCTTTTTTGCACGTGCCCGGCTCTAGTAAGAAAAAGGAACCGATATTTAAGATCCTACTTCTTAACGAATATAGATAATCCATACACTTTAGGTATCAACAACCTTTTAGGCTTTGTCAAAAGATTAGGATGGTTCAATATAGAGAGGGAAATGTAGCCCAGTCCCCGCGGCTCACAACGGATACATTTCGTGGTCGAAGTGGCATCGTTGTCCCTATGTGCGATGCGGCTGCCCAACCTAACCTAACCTATGTATATTTTTTAATGTTTTTATATTTTTGTTTGTTTTACTTTACTTGATTTAGTGAAATGGTTTTACTTGTTTGACATTACTTAACTAATTTTTATTTTATATTTTTTATTTAATGTTATTTTTTTAAATCCATTTTTTTAAATTTATTGTATTGTACTTAATTTTATTTTTTTTATCATTTTTTTTTTTTTGTTTTTGTTATTTTATATTGTATTATTTCTTATATTTAGTTATTTTATTTTATTTTTAACAGTGGCCATCGTGCCACCCATTTTTTTAATTTTACCCGCGTCGTACTTGTTTTCTTGGATTCATTATTTCGCCAAAATATGAATAATTTTGACTCATTTATGTTTTCATCTTTTTTGGAAATTACCGTTACATGGCAGGTAGGCGAGATTACTGACCAATTTCGCCTACGTTCAATACTGAACTGATTGGAAAAATTTCATTTAGATACAAATATTTTTGCTCACACAGGCGGTTATGGCCAAACCGACTACTCTCCTCCTTGAAAACATTTTGGGATTTATGCATATAGCTACATCTGCTGCTACAGAAAATCGTTACGTAACCAAATTATAATATCTTTGCGTTCAGGCGAGGGAGTATAAAAAAAAGTACTCGCTTGTTATTATTTATTACTTTAAGAAAGTTTTTACGCCAGCTTATTTATAAAAAACATTATATATTGGTGTAATATCCATTTATTGCAGTTCCCCAATTTTATAATTGACTACACTTTTTACATTTTCCCATTCACCTGCGCTCTCTTAAAATAAAGTCCACTCTAATTAAAATAATCCAAGCAACCAGGTACTCCAGGTACTTTCACCTTGACGACCCCTCTTAGAGCAATTTATTTTGCGAAAATAATTTTTATTTCCTATTTACAGATTTTAATTTTCCTAGAAATCCTATTGTATTTCTCCTTTTAATTTCATACCGTCTTAGGTGTTTTGTTCTTATTTTGACCTTACCTTCTTATGTAATCTTTCGTTTAGTCGTTGCTTCTTTGCTGCTTCCTGTAATACTTTCGTTGCAACTGGTGCAGACAATGTATTTATATGATTGTTGTTCTTGTTATTAAAGCTATTATTGTTGTTCTTCGTTCATTATTGCCACTTTTATTGAGTGTCTACACTATGCAACGAGGCAAAAGCTTCAAAGATGCAAAAAATTCTATTCTGACTCGGTGTTTTGGAGTGAAATGGAGATGATAATTTTTGAGCACTGGAACCTAAAGAAAAGTATGTGAAAATAAATTTATGTGTTTTTGTTTGCAATAATAACAACTAGTTAGTTAACTACTAGCTTCTAATCCGAAGTGAGTCGACGAAAAATGCGCTTCAGACATTTAATTCTTATAAAGTCTGAAGTTCCCAATACGAGTACTTCAAGCACTACATAAGGAGTCGGTAGTAATAACTGATGATTTTTGAAAGCAGTACCGAAGTCTCGAGCTTAGAAAAAAAACCAAACAAAAGCTTAATGAATTTTGAAGATCCAATTCCTGCCCTTAAGAGTAACGCATCAGAAAGAGTGAAGATTTTAACCTTTATCTTTCACCTTTTATAAAAAGCAAAGAGGTTTCTCTGTGTGAATTCTCGAATGAGTCCGATACGAGTAAGAATTGAGATATCATCCACGATAATTTTTCCGATTATTTTAACAAATATAGGTATGGAATGCATAGTGGTATCAAATCAACAATAGATCCAAATAAAAAATCCAGATAATAGTCTTATTAGGCACGTTCAAAGGATATTTTCCTTTCTGGAAAATAGAACATTTCTGGTATCACCGTTTTAGTTATATTAATTGGTAGGTAATCTTTTCCTATTGCAGATGCTCGATGACTTTTTTATTTTAGAAATTGGAAGCTTAGACGCTTGTCTATTGTACCTCGGCAAAGTTCTCCCTCTATTTTCCAGAAAGCAATCTAGATTGGCTGCCATAGCCGAACTGGTGGGTGCGTGACTACTATTCGGAAATCGGGAACGTAGGTTCGAACCTCCGTGAAACACCAAAACTCCAGCGGTCGGCCTTCGGCAAGGCAATGGCAAATATCTGAGTGCATATCTGTCATGAAAAAGCTCCTCATAAAACTTATCTGTCGTTCGGAGTCGTAAGCTCTGTCGTTCGGAGTAGGTCCCTCCTGTTGTGGAACAACATCAAGACGCACGCCAAAAATAAGTAATTTTTTCTAACCTCTCTATTGCTAGAGACGACGTTAAATTTTAGTTAACGTAAGCAACTCGCACTTAGGTTTTAAGGAAAAAATACTAAGGGGTTAAAATACCAAAGGATTTTAAATCTAGACATAGTTTATTACGGATATCAATGGAAGAGATACGTATAGAACAAATTCACTAATTTTCAGCTATCAACCTCACTGCATGTGGTGCATCCTGCTAAGGCAATCAAGTCTCTGACGACTCAAACTAGGCGATATAACCTGCAAATGCAGAGAAGAAATGTTGAAGCAAAGCCTGTCTTAGGGGGCAGCTGACAACTCCAGCACTCAGACTCGAGCCCAGTAAGCCAATAATCCGCCCGCCTGAAACTCAACGTTATTGTAACCTCTTGTAACAAGTAAGAATAGGCCCGACAGTTGAGGCCCTATGTTCCACATAGGAACCCCTAAGCGACTGAAAAATTTGTCCGCTTATGCGAGGTGTCCGCTTATAAGAAAAGTGCAGAACAGAAAAGAAAAAAAACTTTAAAATTCTTAAGAATTTGTGGTATGTACGGAAAAAGTGTCCGCTTATGGGAAGTACCCGCTTAAGAGAGGTGGCTGTTAGGAGAGCATACAAACGCTCCGGCTTTGAAAGTACTGGATGCAGTACCAGCTGGTGGTAGCAGAGGAAGGGGAACGCCTCCTCTGCAGTGGAAAGATCAGATGGAAAAGAACTCCACTTCAATTGGTGTGTCCAACTGGTATCGGTTAGCACGAGAAACGACTGGCGAGCTTTGTTCAACTCGGCCAAAATCGCGTAAGCGGTTATCGCGCCAATTAAGAAGAAGAAGCAAACAAAAAACAATTAGCTTGAAGTTGACTTCAATAAAAAAATTATTAATTTTCCACAATTTGTTGCACAGTATTTACTACAGCGGTACTTTCTTCACTTGTCGTTGCACTGTTCATTTTCTGGTCATCCTTTTAATTGTGTATCCTGGTTAAGTTGCCTGTAACAGTTGTACTTTGTTCTTCGTCTAGTTCATTTGCACAAAAATAAAAAAAAATTAAAAAAATTAAATCAAATAAAAATAACAGTTGTAAAGATAAAAGCGCACACACAAATGGGGCAATAACAACCAACTTTCCAGCAGCAGTGGTCTGTTAGTTGCAGCCATTGGTACGTAAGCCATATTTTCCAAACGCAGATTGCAGTTGAATGCCTGCCATGACCACTGCTCAGACACATACACACACACTTAAATAAACATATGTATATATATCTACAAATATTCGAATGCACATACACATACATATGCACTTGTGCTTATGTCTATGCATGAATGCTTTGAATTCATTCGGAATAAGTAAATCTGCTAATGTTATTTAAGCAAATTTGCTAAGCGATATTAATTCCTTGGGCTTACAAGAATACGAAAATGTAGTAAAGCACTCGCTTAATCTTTCGAAAAGGGATGTGAATAACATTTGTTGGCTTTATCAATGAAATTTATTAAAAAATTGCAGCTAAGCCAAAACTTATGAAATTGTTTAAATTCGACAATTCGGCTCTATTCAAATGCTTGTCGAGAACTCAAATCAGCAACTGTCAACAGAGGAAAACATAAATTGGAGTTAACCTTAAATTTAGTGGTTTTGTTTTTAAATAGCGCGCTAATGCAAATATTTTAACAAACTATGTGAAAACTTAAAAAAAATCTATGTGTCCACTTGTGTTCATATTTTATCGTCCATTAAATTTTGACATAAGAAAGTGTAAATTTGAAGTCACTCAATACTGGCATTTCTTCTTGATCATTTTTTTTTTGCTTATAATGAAGAAAATTGTTTTGCATATAAATGACTCCCGAACATGTGCTTCCCCTATATGGAAGGAAATGTTTATAAGAATTTTTTGAAAATTTTTGGAATTTTGGTCTTGGAAGGGGGAAAAATTTTGCCTCGAAAAATTCGGCAGAATTTAAAAAAGATTCAATTATACAAGTATGAGCACAGGTGAACGTCTATTATTTATACCCTAGGATCAGAAAGTAAAACAAAACAGAGTTAAAATTAAGGCAAATTTATTTTATCGCCTTCAAAATATTACCCATCTGAAGTAACACACATGTGCTAACGTTTAATCCAGTCCTCCATGCACTCTTGGTAGGCCTACGAACGGATGGCCTTCAGCTCCTTCTTCGCATTCTCTTTGATCTCCTCTATCGACTGAAATCTCCCTCCACGAAGTGGTAATTTCAACTTGGGAAACAAAAGGAAGTCGCATGGGGTTATGCCAGGTGAATACGGAGCGTGCACGATGGTATTTACTTGGTATTTGGACAAATAATTCAGCACAATTTGGGCTCGGTGCGATGGCACGTTATCATCATGCAAAATCCAAGAATTGTTTGCGCACATTTCTGGCCGTTTCCGACGTACAGCATCTTTCAAACGCTTCAAAACGGATAAATAATAATATTCTTTATTGACTGTCTGGCCAGATGGAAGGTACTCACGGGGTACCACGCCTTATCAATCGAAGAAAACAGTCAACATCACCTTCCCGGTACTTTTTGATCATAGGGTACATGTAAATACATGCCGGCCACTGTAGCCGAATGGCCTATTTTTTCCTAATATTTTTCTGCTCTTCGGCAAGCAATGACAAAAAAACAAAAGCCATCTGCCTCTTGGAGTTGGCTTAAAACTGTAGATGCGACCATTTCGTGGATTTATTTTATTTTTATGAGCAACGCCCCAGAAGGAATTTGCTATTTTTTGTAAGAAAATTACATGAATTATCAAGCTGAGTTAAATATTAGAATTAAAGAAAGTCGTTCAAGGAAAATCTGGCCGAAAAAAAATTTGTAGTGGCATTGCGGAAGATTTTCGGACCTTTGTACCTTAGCTACGGTGAGTATCCCATGAGATGGAATAATCTGATATATGAGTTTTACAACGACATAGGCAGAGTGCAGCGAATAAAGATCCAGCGGCTCGGTTGGCTAAGTCACATCGCCCGAATGAATAAAAACGCTCCGGCTCTAAAAGTATTCGATGCGATGCCAGCTGGCGGTAACAGAGTAAGAGCAAGGCCTCCTCTTTGGAATGATTAAGTGGGGTGGAGAAGGACTTAACTTCACCTGGAGTTTCCAACTGGCGCCAGTGAATACGCGAACGAAACAATTGGCACCATTTGTTGAGCCAGCCAAAATCGCTTAAGCCATTATCGCGCCAATCAAGAAGAAGAATGTACAATTCCGAAATAATGAGGTATCATTAATATTTGAGGTAAGCGAATTTTAAAGTAAGATGTTCATTCAGGGAATAATAAATGCATTTTATTTAATACGCAAGCAAAATCTCAGGCACCAGCCAGTTGTGTCGCATGTGCATACATACACTCCCATTAACAGTGAATTTGCGAAAGCGTGAGAGAACTTCCCAATAAGTGCCTTTACAAAGCATAACTGTCATTACCATGATTGCGGGTGTAAATTCGAAAGAAATACGTAAAATAGCCGAATATACAGTGAATTGAGTTTTCCGTATGACTACACCTCCCACGTACCCGCACATAGAGCTACATAACTTCCAACTGTGCATAAATAAAATCGAGAAAATAAAAATTATTATGCAAATATATATTTGTTTACTATGCTTGCTGCACGACTGCGTGCACATCCATACACACACATACACATATAAGTAAATTTGCAGCTGCAATTGATGGGCTGAGAGGAGTTGAAGTGTTAAACAAAGCCGCGAAGACAGCCAATGGAGTTAAGGCAACACAGCGTCATTGTAGCTGAGTGCGCTGAAGAAAATGCCGTAAAGCCACGCAAATGGAAAATAAAAGTGATTATTTGCATTTTATAATGCAATAAATAATTTTATTATGTGCCAGGGCCAATAAAGGAATGCTGTACATAACACTCAATAACGGTGCTTTCACACATATACACACACACACACACACAATAATGGAATACAATTGCCAGCATCTGCATTCTTGCATACTTACACACTTATATACCTACCCTCCATACCCACATCCGATATAAAAAGGTGAAAAGAAGTTGAAAAACGCGCTTGCAAGCTTGCACTTTAGCACAAAGGAGCAATAAAGAAATGTCAACATCAATAAACAACAACAAGTTGGCAGCGCTAGAGTGAAGAAGGCAAAAGATGAGAACAAAAAAACAAAAAGAGGAAACAGAAAAACTCAGAACGAACTCAAATAAGAAGGCATGAGAAACAGTTAACCATGAAGCAACAACGTGCCGCGATAATCCCCAATGAATACACTGAAATACGATGAAATGGTGTCTTCAAATGTGTGTGTATGTGTGCCTGCATTGAAAAGACAGCAATATAACAAAAACATAGCGGCAACATAAATAATAACTCAAACAAGTAGCTACACGCGGCAACAGCAGCTACCAAAACACAGCCAATCACACATACCTACAGTGATGTGCATAAGATAAGCAACTTAATTTTTTATAGATAAGTATTAGTTTCTATCTTTATTTTAATTCATGCATTGATCTTAAAGCGTGGTTAAGTTTCAAGGGCTGGTGTTCATTTTAAATAAAATACAATTTTTGTAAGAAATTATTGTCATTTCTCTTTATTATAATAATATTGGTATGACTCAATTACGTATAGAGCAAAATATCGGCCAAATAACCGCCGCGGCCTCGGCAGCAGACATCCATCCGATGACACTGAGGCATAATTGAGGTTCTATGCCGTTAATGTGCTGAATTATCTCATCCTTTAGGTCTTGAATTGTTGCTGGCTTATCCACGTTCACCTTTTCTTTCAAATAACCCCAAAGAAAGAAGTCCAACGGTGTCGTTGACGTTTAGGTGTGGTTCACATTCAGCAGCGGCCCTTGAAATTTAACCACCCTTTATTTATTCGATCGGAAATATGCAGCAAAGAAAATTAAAGCTTTTATGAAAGATTGGACTGTGCAGCGGCTAAAACAGGCAAGAATGCGATAAAGCGAAATGTATAAGTAACAGCTGCAGAATATTAGACCACCTACCATTTGACCTCTAAATGTCACTTTTTTCCTAATTGTATCTCAAGTTGTTCTATCACAACGGCGCTTTAGTGCTACTTGAGGAGTGCGAGACCGGCACTTAGACCATTTCACCTACCACAAGTTGCTCTAAATCATTTGAAAAAAAACTCATACAAAACTACATTTACCGTTAACCCTTTCGCGATATTGTTGCCATATGGCAACAGTAAACTTTAAAAGGCCGTCAACACTCTCTTGTAAAAAATATCAACTTTTTTGTTACATATTTGCAAAAATCGAAGTTTAATGGTTAAACAGAAATAAAATAAATAATAAGCGTTCATTATATATCGGTAATAGAACATTTTTAAAGAAAGCCTTCTGGCATATAGCACTTCACTCTGAAATTTGTATTTTGCATTTTTAGATTTTTGAGGCATTTTAGGCAAATGTTTTCAACAATTTTTGAATAAAGTATATAGAAAAATGTTCAATCTGTCATTTGGCATATAAATATTTTTTCCATATGGCAACATTAAAAAAAAGCACTTAACAAAAATAATAAAAAAAAAAATTATTTGTATTGTTATTGGTCCTAAAATAAATTCTCAGACAAAAATTTGGATTTTTTGGATGGCGCAATAAAAAGATGTAGCGAAATGGTTAATACTGTCTTTCGAAGGCTATTACTAAATTGAATGGCGTATATTTTTTTGGAACATTTAAACCCAATATTTGTTACCTCTGTGGGTCATTTTGACACTTATTTTAAACAAATTTTAAGTTATTAAGCTTGCTGGGTCATTGGAGGGATAAAATGATCCATAAAATTATTTTTCAAAAAATGAAACAGGAATATTTTCAAACGAAAACAGTTCATCAAAATTTTGATATCAAGGCCTGCCATATTAGCAGGCGTAGAGAAGACGCCAGAACGAAGATGCCTAAATCTTAGACCTGTGAAAGCAGAACAGCTGAGGAGAAGATGCTCAGATGATTCCATCCCATTCCCCAAGTAATTTCATGTCTCACGGCATGCATACTTCTCGGACCTGTGAGAACAACCACAAAGTTTCAGAGCTGAGATTTTGTTATCCTCAGAAGATCTCTCGACCGTCTCCGATCCACAGGTGACTAGGAGGATTTCGCGACCTACAAGTTTATGTACTCCCCCAGCGCTCTCTGAATTGACGCGAAGTCCACTCTTCCAGGAGCAGATTGCAGTTAATCAGAGGGTTTCCAATCTTCTCCTTTCTCGGGGAAACTACTTTACAGGACCCTTGTTTGGTCAGGTACCCAGATGAGCCTTATGTCAAAGAATTCGGCTGCGATCGAAAGTGAATTGAAGCATATCCAGACCAGTTTCGAATGCACTATCATTGAACCCAGCGCACTAATTGCCGGTTGGCTATCGGAGTTAATATTTTCTTTCTTGACAGTTATTACGCAAGCGAGTAGCCAATCACCTGCTTCTTTGATTGCGAGTACCTCTGCTTGGAGCATACTGCAGTGGTCCGGTAACCTGAATTTGAGTCTGAATGGGGAGCTCTTCACATAATATTCCTCCACCAACCCTTTCGTTCATCCGTGAACAAGTTCACCAACCTCTGTCTCCAAGTGTTGCACCCAGCTTACTACTCCCTTGGAGGGAGATGGGTGGAGAATGTTGCGCTAGGGCTAAGCGAGGGTATACGCTGTTGAACCCAAAGTTTCTAAGGATACTTGAGTGTATATTGTCAGTGTCTTGACCCATCGGTAATAAAGTTGTGAGTGTTTTCATGTCAAATGATTCATGTATATTGCAGACTGTGGCAAATTTTTCCGAAAATTAGTTTGTTGCAGACTTGGGTATAACAAGAAGTAGCTGAAAAATTAAAAAACAAATTATATGTAATTTTGAGATTTATTCAACGTTGGAAATTTTAGCACAGAATTTGGTTTTTATATTATTTTTTTATGTAAAGCAGAGACCGTGCTTAGTAATCCTAAACAATTTCCTAGTAGGGTTCCCATATCTTTTAGAGTGAGTTATTCATATTCAATTATGTACCTACACAAACCAAAAATTTGGAAAAAAAAAAATTAAATTTTTTTGCGAAAACAATTTTTTTTAAGAATTATAAATATATATGTACCTAACCAAAAAAAAATGTTTCATGTTAATATTTTAACATTTTGTTTTTAATTGTTTAGGATAAGGTTTGACTTAAAAAAAAATTTTTGTTGTTGGTAATTTGTGTTTTTATTTCTGTAAATTTCTAAATTTTCTTTGTAATTTTGTTTTTTGTCATTTTTGAAAAAAAATCCTCTTCAAAGATTTTCTTAGTTTTTTCTATTAAAAATCCCATAGTAGGTTTCCCATAACTTTAGAGTTACATCAAGTATGTATGGCGAACAAAAATTTTAAACAAAAAATAAAATTTTATTTAAATAGAGCGAAATTTTTCCAAAAAGTATATAAAGTGCCTGCGGTATCGGTAGTCTAGCATAAGTGCACTAGTCTGCCATCCCAGAGGTTGTGGGTTCGAATTCTACGTAAAGTTCAGTCCTCGCACTTTTCCAAACTTACCTACTTTCCTAGTTTCTAACAAAAAAAAAAAGAACTCATTCCTTAAACCCAAAACCTTATCATTTATCATTTCCATCCTTACTCCCGCACAATAGTCAGCGCATTATTTGCATTGTGACTGCTGAAACAAATAAAAAATAAATAAAAACAGCAGTTACACATTGCATCAGTGGCGCCAGCAAGAGGAAGCGGGCAACAGCGGTAATAACGTAGACACATCAAATTAAGCGAAGTCCTCAACCATCTGTGTGATCCTTCTGGGAGAAAAATGTGAAACGCAGATGGCGTTCCAAAGTAGTACGAAGGCGTTGTTCCTAAGCAACGACAGGTGGGTGATCCCACAATTTAGAACTGGTAGCGGAAGGCTAATCACCTACCCTGTCAGAAATCAAAATAGATTATCGAAACCAACGCAAGACTGAGTCTTGTCGAGGCACTATGCTCCCGAGAGGAGTGAACAAGGAAAATAATGATAACAAAAAGTGCCTAAATATTCAAAAAATAAATCACAACATTTTTCTAAACTTTTTAGGATGACAGATAAGTCTACTTTTGCAAAAATGTATACGCAATGTTTTTTGTCATTTCTGATAAGCACCCCTCTTAATTTTTTCCTATTTTTGTTATTTTGTTTTAAAAGTAAGGAAAAAGTTCCTATGTAAAAAAAATTTATGATTGAAGTTTTGATGCTGTTAAATCTTTTCAACTTTTTTAAATGAAATGTACCATAACTTTTAAAAAATTTTTTTTTTATTTTGTTTTCTTTGAGTAAAAATGTTTGGGAACACTTTTTTTTGTCACTTTTGATTCGAATTTATTTTCTTCTTTTTTCTTTAATAGCTGGAACTATGCTCAGAAATCCTTGAAAATTTTCTGGTGGGACTCCCATAACTTTTCGAGATATGTTCAAGTAAGTACGGCGAATCGAAAATTTTGAGCAAACAAAATAACTCTTTTTAAACAACATTTTTTTTTGAAATTGTGGAAAAAGTACCTAAAAAAAATTTTTATTTTGAATGCTGAACAGAAACGAAGATAGTTCATTTTAAAAAATCTATACCAGCATTTTTAACAAAAATCTGAAAATAAAAACATTTATGTCAACATTTTTTCAGTTTAGTTCTTATTATACTCGAGCTAACAAATAAACCACTTTTCGGAACTTCGGAAACTTACCACAATGTCCAAAATAATAAGATTTTATGGATTTTAATTTTCAAATGCGTATCAACTCTATGATATTCTGAGATTTTATTTAGTTATTTAATAAGTCAAGAAATTCAAAAATCCGTACTGATAAATGATAAAAATCAAATAAAGTGATCACTGATGCCTGAGATTACCAAACCTCTTGAATTCGCTATATTGCACAAATTACAGTGATTTAATTCAGATAAAGCGCTTACGAGTGAAAGAGAAATGAGATATTTCATTTCTTATAAGAAATATTTCACGTGCCTAAAATCATAGAATTTATGATAGATCAAGCAATCAAGCACGAAAGAACAGTTCTTGTACTATTCAGTGACTTTAAATTCGAAAATACGAGTAAGTAATGGAAACTAGAAGCGGGGAAGGGTTTGTAAATCTTTGAGAAGAAAGATCTTAACAAAGTACAGTATTTACAGTTAGTAACATAAATAAATATACAGGAGCCTGATTTATGGAATTGTTTGACGCTAACGCTTTTCTTAATATGTAATCAAAATATTTTACGAGTACACATAGTAATTGTGTACTGGGATAAGCTTTCATATGCGCCTTAATTTAGCTGTAAATTTTAAATACCGTTATCCACGCTTTGCTTTGTCTTTGATGCCAGCGAAATTTATGGCATAAAAGTTAGTATACAGCAAACGATTGTTCAGTTAGTATAACATTTATTTTTACGTATTGATTAAAAAGGTTAAAGCTATTAAAGGGAAATAATTAAAGTGAGTATAAAAATTTAGGCAAATTGTATAAAATTTGTTTTTCTATTAACATTTTTAGTAATGGCACCAAGAGGAAAAGAGCTTTCTGATGATTTAAAAAAACTGATTATAAAATATCACGGAACATAAGTCATTGCGAGAAATCGAAGTTTTGCTACAGTTCAAAAGATTGTGAATAAATGTAAAAGTGCGGGAAGCACCACTAATAAAGAGAGTTGTGGGCGTCCGCCGCTCTTAGGTCCCAGAAAAAAAGCTTAGTCGTACGGAAGATCAGGACAAACCCCAAAATAAGTGCCCGCAAATTGAAATCTGAAGTTGCGAATTAGCTGAAAAACAATTTAGCACCCAAACTGTTTGCCGGGTTTTGCATAGTGCTGGTTATCATGGGTGCAATGTTAGGAAAAATCCTTGGAACCAAGTCATATTTTATGATGAGTGTAAGTTCAGTATCTGTGGATCTGATGGCCGTGAAAAAGTTTGGAGAAAAGTTAACGCGGAATTGGATCCAAACAATATGACCGGCACTGTGAAGCATGGAGGGGGCTCTGTGATGGTTTGGGGATGTCTGGCTGCGAACGGGGGTGGAAACTCGGTATTTATCGGAAATGTTATGGTTACTTAAATATTTTGAAAAATATTTTAAAAGAAAGCGCTACGAAATTGGGCCTTGGAGGAACGTTTATCTTCCAGCAAGATAATGACCTCAAGCACACATCCAACATTGTACGAGAGTGGCTGTTATACAATGTGAGAAAACAGTTGAAAACACCGCCACCGTCGCGGATACCAACCCAATCGAACGTTTATGCGAACATTTAAAGCGGCAAATCCGATTAGAAATAAGGAACAACTCAAAAACGTCCTTCAAGAGGAATGGAATAAAATACCACCAGCTGTAACTCAAAAACTTGGTGAAATCAAAGCCAGCACGACTTGAAGCGATTGTAAAGTCTTATGAATATCCTACCAAATACTAGGATTTGATTTTAATTATGTTTTTGATTTCACAAATTAATAAAATGATGAACTGTATACTTACTTTTGAGACATGAATTTTTATAAAGTTTAATATAAAAAGCTATAATTTTGTTCTTTTTTAAAATGTGGTCATTATTTGTATTAAATATGATTTTTGCATTTCATTCATGTAAATAAAACACAATTTTGTTGTAACTTAGGTTGTTTGAAGGAATCGATTGGGGGGAAATTGAAAACGTGTCCCGTGTATACTTACTTCTGTTACTAACTGTATGATTTTGAGGCTATTAATTTGATAAGGCCTGCAAATAATTTTGCATATTCTAATCGAGATCCCACGAAAGTTGTTCATATGTAGAAAAACAGCGTTTGTGTGATAAGTTTTTTTGAAGAAAAAGTTGCTCTAGTTTTGCACATTTTTGAAACCAAAAGTACTGAATTTTATTTGCATTTTCGAATATATTTTTAAACTCTAGACTTGAGCGATGAAATAAACTCAAATATGTTAAAAATATTAATAATAAAAGTGTATCTAGGAAAAATTGGTATGTATGACTCAGTGCGAGAAACTGCTTACTTTTTGCACCACACTGTAATTCCTATAAATTCTGACGAGTTGTGCACGTGCTATACTTTATATAAATAACAGATATACTTATAAATTGGCTTAGAGATGGTTCTTTCTATCTTAAAGTATTATATTTTATGTAATCGATTTTTGCTCATACATAAATATTTTTAAACCCGTGCGCACTACTACTGCAATAAGGTAGCAAAACTCTCTTGACATAACTATCGTTTGTAACTGTCCAAGGAAATCGAGATGGAAATTTACAGACATAGAATTCAACCGATGGTCAGAAAGATGAGAGAAGTTTATTTACTTATGAATGGTGACCACCCCTCCCAACATCTATGAAAGTAACTGATAACTTGGGGAAAATTGAGATATCTCAAGGAGACTTGGTATGCATATGACTGTGAGTAGAAAGGTGGCTGGTGTTGAAAATAAGCCAAATCTGTAGTAATAATCGGATATATTGGGATGAAAAAATGTGCTATAAAATGTTGATCGATCGGTTGATCTACTATAGACTGGAAGAAGGTGATACAAAACTCGTTCAATCGATTGGTGTGCTTAAGAAGTAGGCGAACTGTATAAATGTATGCCAAAATCGAATTGAATCTCCGTGCATGAAACATCAAAATGATAGGAAATATTATCTTGAATTTAAAGTGTCGATTTACACAGGGAATCATTTTGTTCGTTTGGAGAAGGTCGGACGGAGAAGCAAAAAGCAATTTTGTCTCCTGTACTAGCGACACGTTTTGTGCTCTTAAGCGCGTTTTCAATATTAAAGTTGGTAATGGTAATGGTTACATGGGCTAGGCTAAGGCCTTTATCCACTGCAACCAGATTGATCTATTGTGCGCCCTTAATTACTTAATTATAATTATTTATTATACCGAGGCATGGAACCAGCTCCTTAGGAGGGAGCAATTGTATGTCTTCCTTCTCTAGTAGGTACGAGCCCAGGATTCAGTGTCTCCTGTGGCCTAATGCCTGAAAGTTGGTGATTAAGTGTTCCGTATACTCCTCTTCATCACAGCATCACCTGCATGATCTTGTACTAGAAACCCCTATTGTGTTAAAGTGTTTTACACAGGCAAAGTGACTCGTAAGTGCTCCACAGAGTAATCTGAGGGCCTTTTTATCTAGGGTTCGAGCAAATTTCCCTCTGTTGGCATTGAAGTTCAAAAACTTTTTTGAGTGATTAAAACCGCTTGTGCCATTCCAGTGTTCCCTGATTTTTGTTTGCATCCAGTTTTTGGTTTCCTGTTTTATACAATACTATTTTTGTTAAAGTCGAAAAATGGGATTGGTCCAATAAAGAGCCCTTCTGTCCCTTTTTTGGCGTAAAAGTCCGCCTTCTCGTTTTCTTCGTCATGTCCTGGTACCCAATTGAGTGAGTCCTGATTATGAGTGACCAGTTTATTGAGTACATTGTTACACTCTATTAGGAGGTTTGACTTGAATTGAAGCTATTCAAAGCTTTGAGAACCGATTGGCTGTCCGAAAATGTTTTAGTTTTTACTTTGTTGAACCCTCTTTTGGATACGATTTCCACTGTTTCCATTATGGCGAAGAGCTCCGCATGTAAAATCGTGGTATCTGTACTTAGTGTTAGGGATTTGTGTGCTCTAGGCCCTACTATTTCTGCTTCTACTCCTTGGAGCGTTTTGGAGCCATCTATGTACCATTTTTGTGAGTCATCATTTAGCCATGTTGGGTTAGTCTTCCACTTTTACCCAGATGAGCAGATAACCTTGTATCTTTTTATAAAATTGAGTACGGGTTCCGTGTGGTTATTCGCCTGAGTTGGGCATACTGCATGTTGAACCCTGTTGAAGATATTGAGGTGTTCAGTAAGATCTCCTGGCTTAAGTTTTTCTTTCATATGAAAAGAGAGTGCTTGCATTATAGCTTCCTCTTGTATTGCTAAATGCAGCGTTGGTAAATTTAAAAGTGCTTCCATGCCAGCAGGGATAGTTCTCATGGCGCCTGTTATGCTTAGGCACGCCAGACTTTGTCGTTTGCGCAGTTTTGAAATAGCGCTAGTTTGATTTGTTTTAGCCCAACATACCAAAGCGCGATGTAGTACGATAGGTCTTACCATTTGGATGTAGATCCAGAAGGTCATTTTAGGGCTGAACACAAGACTTGTTTTGCTGTCTGAAAGTTTTTCGTTGCCGTTTTTACTACTTGTTCAGGTGGGCCTCCCAAGTGAGTTTTGTGTCCCAGATAATAGCTAGATATTTAACTTCTTCCCTTAGATGTACCTCTATTCCATGTATTCCCAGGGTGCGAATATTTAGAACCATTTTCCTGGCAAATGGGATAATAGTGGCTTTGGAAGGGTTGGTTGATAGTCCCTATTTTTAATAACCGTCCCAGGTTATATTTAAGGCATCCTGCATTAAGTTTTTTAATGTCCTTTCGTGGTTGCCTTTAATCTTAAAGCTGGTTGCAAAACAATTTTTGTCATTTGCTTCATTCATTGCTTCATTCGCTTTATTCTTTTTTGGGTTAAAGTTTAGAGTTCTGTGTTCGTTTTCAATCAACTGGTAGAAATCAAAGATGATAAATATAAGAACTCTGGAGATGTTCTCTCTCGTAAGGCTATCGAGGACATAGGACAGCCACTTTGCAATTCGGTTATGGGAAAGTTCATGAAAAGGATATTGTCCTGTAAGCGTGGTCGTGGTGGTCATTCGCCTGATGTTATTTCCACTATTAACGGCAAATCTTCCTCTTTATAATGAAATAAACATCCGATCATTTATATTAAAAAATATAATTTTTCTTTGAATATCAAAATTATACCTCTTATTAGAAAAACCCTTTATTTTTAATCTAATTTCAAATACAAAAATACTTATATATATGTAAAAAAAAAAAAATACCAGTCTAACGGTTAGACGCGATAGAAGTGAAACCTTCCGTAACACAAACTAAGAGAGAATGAGACGAAAGCCGCATTAGGAGCGGGATAATTATAGGTTCATTATAATATTCCTATAAAGTTCCAATTTTATTTTCTTCATTTTATTATTATTCATCCTCAATGTTTTCAATTTCAACAAATGATACGAGTGGCTTATGATAGCTAAAATATTATACAAATGCTTTGGTTTCGATGTTGTCAACATATCTTTGAAATACCGCGTCAATTGTTGTTTTTGATCGTGTTGTCGATTCAGTGCAATTGTTACACATTTTTGTTCATTTGGAGCATTGCCTTGCACATCTAATACATCCACTTGGAAATCGTCTGAAAACTCAATGATAAATAAGGTTATACACATGGTGCATGTAGGTTATGCATTTAATCTATGAGCATAAACACAAAAATTTGTTGATTAGAAAATATTAAAGTACTTACGATGATCGTTTTCACTATTTTGCACAGTGGATGCATTGTTATGCACAATAGAAACACTAGGTTGCGCATTTCGTAATGTTTTTTGGCGTGCACGAAATTCACGTACACGTTCTGTTGAAGTCTTTGCGGTTTTTTTAGTTTTATTTTCTTTTTGTTTTTTTTTGTCGATATTCACGACACTTTTCTGCATTATTTTTCGGCATAATTGCGGTAAATATTTAGAAATGAAAATATTTACGAATATAAAAATAAGGAAGCAATACAGCACACGCAATACAGCACACATACATAATAGCATACATACAAACATACATATGTATGACACTTGAACTAAACACCAAAGCAAGTAATAGGCAGTGTAGTATACATACTATACTAGCGTGGCTCAGCAGTACGTAGCCACACACATATACGTATATCAACATATAACGCTTCGTAGTGTCGCCTTTTCGTTTCATCAAGTCTCAAATCACTCCCAACGATTCTAAAGAAGTTTTCACTTCAAAAAAATAATATTAATTATTTAACCAATCCAGTCAGCCTTCTTCATAAAACTATTTAAGTAATTGTTGACAAGCGTGCTCTGCTTTACATGTTCGGTGATTGTATATCCGAACCAGAAGATGCTAAAGAATCAAACTTCAAAAGCAACGAATGTTCCCGAAAACAATTTTGCCCGTATGACCGCGAATGAAACATCAAAAGATGTGTATTCCTTCTAGATCTCTGTGTGTAAATCGGCACAAATAGTTGAGATCTTGCCTCCCAACGATCACTTAAACTCCGAAGCTAAGGAAATCAGTTCTCTCTCGATAAATCCTCTTTCCCATCGCTATGCTACAAAGTTTCATGGTCTGACATCCAAAGGTGAGTGTAGTGTGTGCATTTGTCTGTGTTTGTTTAATGCTGCCGATGCGCTTAATTCATTTATAAAATGCAGGCACTCAAATAAGAAGCCTGAGGGCTAACACATACTTATATACAAGTAGTAATTCGTATTTTTTTTAAGCACATGCTAATATGTAGATATGTGATTTTATGTTTATGGGCATGTGTATGCGTGCGTGTGCCTGTATGGAGGCCAGACAAGTAGGTGCGTGCATATATATAAAACATTTACGACCATATTTGCATATTTAACGCCGACGCATATTTGTAGATTAAACCAACAACAGCGACAGCAACAAAAACAACTACAACACAATGCAAGCAATACGAGTGCTCGCATTAAAAGAAAAATCTGCGTGTGAGCCATATGAATAGGTTTGGAAGTAAGGGTTGGTTGTAAGTTCGTATTATTATTATTATTATTTCTACTTTTATTTTCATTTTATTGATTCAAAACTCAAGCGAATAAAAGAAAAAGGCATTTATGTACAGATAATAATTGGCAGATATTCAGGCCGGTCGAGGGTGTGAAGGAGGAGGTGAGTTAATCTAAGCAATTTAAATGTTGAAGCGGTAATTCAGTTATTTACGGCGTAAAGTGGAAAAAGTGATTATTCAAAATGTTGCAAAGTGCAGCATGTTAAAGTGTGGATGTGCAGATTTGTAAGGATTATATATTAGCTAATTAAAATTTGTATGTAGTCTTAAGTGATGGCTTATGATTGGTTTTTTTTTTTGTTGCTTTTTTTATAGTTTTTGAATCCAAGTGGTGATTGGTGCTTTATTCATTCCTATTTTTGTACTGAATTGTATTTAGTTGATTGATTGGCAGTAGCTAATTTGAAGTATTTATATATTTATTTATCTGATAAAAATATTTTTTTTTTTTCATCATTTCATATTCAATCACACGCTTGGTGGGACAAATATCACAAGCGTCAAAAAATTGTGGGGAAATATTAATTTAATATTTATTCTTTTCCAATTTAAATCTTTTTATTTGCTACTTAGTATTTATTATTTATTTTTTATATATTCAAAAAAAGGAGTAATTTCCATTAAGTGGCGGCAGCTTAACTACAACCCATTAATTTATATCAGGTAAAAAATATTACAATAAAAAATATAAAATAATTAACAACTCCAGAATCAATAAAACATTTAATGTAAAAAGCTTCGAACTAATGACAGGAATTATGTAGAGCTGGAATCTGCAAGCCAAAAATGAGAGATTTTGTGAGTTGAAGTACTCTAACGTTGTAGCAGTTTTATGCACGAGTCCATGCGCTAAACTGATAATTGATGGTACGAGGTGTGGTCAAAATATATGGGGAATTCTCAATTTTCGTTTCGCTCTACATAGGTACATTCGACTTTCCATTATTATTTTCGTTTTTTATGTTGGTACATTCGTCTCGAAGATATGTTAACGGTTTTAGCAATATTGGATGTTTAGTTTGTTTATGAGAGGCATAAATAAGACAAGTGTTTTGCGCTTACGGCGATTTTCTGCTATCGAAAAACTGGATCAAAGAAGGTTTATTAAATTTTGTCAAAAAAAAAAATGGAATTAAAAGCTAAAAAACACTTGAAATGTTGACAGTGGCATACGGTCAAAGTCAAAAAAATGTTTACAAGTAGTACACGCTTTTCACAGAAAGTCGAGCAGATGTGAACGATGACGCTCGCTCTGGACGCCCCAGCACATCAACAACCGATAAAAATGTTGAGAAAGTGAAGAAAATTTTTATGTAGAATCGTTGAATCACAATTAACGAAGTTGTTGTGAATGTCGGCATATCGGTTGGTTCATGCCATGCAATCTTTTCGTAAATTTTGGGCATGAAGCGTGTGGCAGCGAAGTTTGTTCCAAAATTGCTGAATTTTTACCAAAGTCAATGTCGCATAAGCATCGCTTAGAAATTGTTGAATGACGATGATCCAGATTTGTTCAAAAAGGTCATAACTGATGACAAATCATGGTTATGACATCGAAAGCAAAAATCAATCGTTTCAATGGAAGAGTTCAGGAGAGCCAGGACCAAGTTTGATAAATTTGAAGGTTTTGATCACTGCTTTCTTCGCTTACCATGGCGTAATGCATCAGGTCGTACGGTGAATGAGTAGTATTACCTTGAAGTTATACGTCGTTTACGTGAAGCAATACGAAAAAATCGCCCGGAATTGTGGAAAAATTGCAAGACTTTTGCATTACGATAGTGCATCTGCTCACTCATCTTTGCTTATGAGAGATTATTTGGGCAAAAACAACACCGTTATCATGGCTCAGCCACCGTATTCACTAGATTTGGCCTCCTGCGACTTTTTGAAGAGACCCGTGAAAGGTCGGTGTTTTGCGACCATTGAGGAGATAAAAACCGAATCGCTGAGAGAGCTCAAGGACAACGGACCAAAAAGAGCATTTCGTTGCATAAGATAAAATGGAAATTAATGAATAAATAAATATTTTTTGAGAAAAATGAAAATTCATCTTATTTTTTGAACACACTTCGTACACCTTCTTTAGCTTTCACTGCCGTTTTGACATCAAAGCCTAAGTCTGAATATTTTGATATCTTTTCTGTGTGTGTTTTTTGCATGTCCTTGTTGAGGTGAACTGCAACTTCAACTATATGAGCAACCTAATAAGATTTATTAATCAGAAATATGTCTGGCCTTTTATGGTCTCTCTTGCGTTCGTTAAAATTGTTTGCTCATAATACAAGTGACAGTTGGGGTCTTCATGCATAGGTTGTGGGACATATCTGAAATACAGTATTCTGCTCTGGTCAAAGTTACAAATTTCTGCTAGTTTTAGATGAATTGTTTTCGTAAGGTCATTGTGGCACTTCAGATGCAGCTAGCAGGTAGTCTAAAGTCTCACTCTGGCAATTACATCTGCGAGACCTATCCGCAACGGCTACTCGATCTTGCATTACATATATATATATTTTTTTTGTTTTCTTGTGGTGGGTGAGGAAGGTTTAAAATACATTCGCACTTACAACGACCATCGTCAACTGCCTCGAATGGTGTAGCCGCTAAAACAATCACTCCTCCTCTTCTGAGGAGACTCCCGACCCGCAACTACCTTGCATTACTTTGAGAAGGCCCAGAACGGTGTCCATTAAATGGACCAATACTATTCGCCCACGTCTAGGTCCACCATATTTGTAGCCAGCTTCATGCTATATGCTCGTCTTCTAATGCTCTCAGGTCCCTCTCACATGGGCGCATGGATATTATACGCTATCGAGGTTTCTTTCGTATCTGCAGCAAAAAAGATGTTGCGGTAATATTATACCGTCTTATGCCGTCGTGAGCACGTGATTCGACCGTCTGTTATTTGTCGTCAGTTCGTAGGCAGTCTACTTTCTATCGAGGGCTGATTTGTTTTTCCCTACGTTTTGCGCTGCCATTCGCGCGTTGCAGGTGCAGCATTAACGTCTTTGCAAAACTTTTAACAGCGTCAGTCACAGTCATGTGATGTACACATGGTATTGATTAAGCTGTCGGGGCTCAGCTATTCGCCCAAGACTAACTCAAGCGTTTGGCGTTCTTCGTTGAAACGAGCGCAGTAGAAGAACACGTGATCCGTGCTTTCTATTGCATTGTTGCAGCTTGGTCGGAACGGAGTGTCCTCCATGTGAAAACGATGGAGGTACTCCAAGAAACATCCGTGACCGCTCAATATTTGGGTTAGATAGTGGCCTATGTCACCGTGCCTTCTGGTCACCAATTGGCTAATTTTGGGGATAAGTCTATAGGTCCAACGTCCGTTAACAGACGTGTCCCATCTGCTTTGTAATTTTTCTGACGAATGCAGACGTTTTGCAGCTTTCGCTTCAGTTGCTGGCTTTACTCCTTGTCTGTCATAAAGTTGTCCCATTTCCTGCACAAGTATATCTATTGGGAGCTTTCCAGCGATGACGCAAACCGCGTCATCTGATACGGTCCTTTATGCGCACGCGACTTACTACATATTTAATGTATGTTCTTGTTGGGATCACTTAATCTTGTATGGCGAAAATGATACCTTCCATTTCGGCGAATATCGACCAGTTGGTGAGCCATAACTGCCACAACTTTTGATCGGCATGTGGGCTCAATAAGCCTTTCGATAAACGCCGTGAACAGCTGTTTCACACCATCTTTGAATCAACATGCAACTAGCACAAGTGTACGCGCCAATTATTTATTTATTTTTATCGTTTGATGTTTAAGATGAGTTTATCACGGAGGAATTCAACATCAATCTAGGGCACAACATCAATCTGCCGCTCACTTTCCCAGTTAGCATCATTCCAACGACAGAGCCATTTGGATACCAGGGATTGTGTTTACTCATAATTGTACGTAGATTTTCTATTTCAGCAAATGATCATTTTACTACAAAACCACCGGAATGACAAATAAGTTTACAGCGTGCATTTGGTTTTGTCATTAAGTTGGGTTTTACATGCAGCATAAATACACCTTTTAAGATCTGCCAACAGGTTTTTCCTCATTTGCATTGTATCTATGTTTTTGCTTTGCATAACTCCAAGATACTTGTATACCTCTGCGGGGTTCATTTCTGTTACGTTCAGACCACCAATTTCCGCCAAAGATATGTCGGGGAACCACATTTCCGTTTAGTATTGTGATCTTTCGCGACTTGTCAAGTCCGATGGGCAATTTAATAACTTTGGAGAACATTTGGACACATTTCTAAAGGTTTTCTAGATGATTGGGTTTGCTGATATAAAGCTTCAAATCGTCTACGTAAAAAAGGTGGCTCATCTGGCATATTTCAGAGTGTCCATGCTTTAGCACAAAACCATATGCCAGTCTCATTCAATATGTGGCGTAGGTGATTCATACTGAGTACAAACACGAGTGGAATGAACGAGTCACCTTGGAGGATGTCATTTCGAATATTGATTTCGCTTATATATTGAAAATTTTCTGAGTCAAGCATTTCCCCGAGCATAATCTCCTCTAATCCAAATAAGAGACTGTAGACTTTACGGATGGCCATATAGTTTCACGTAAAAATTAACTTGAGATAGATAGCTCAATTTCTACTTACAGACAAATCTCTATGGTAACAAAACTAAACTGATCTTAATTGAACAGCAAGGGAATACATAAATTACTCACTTTACAAGCCTCATATAGACTAAATTTTAAGCTTTGGAAAGATATTCATGCAATGCAAAAGAAAGTGGATTTTTGTTTATCGATTACACTAAGAGGCCATCTAAGGTTCAATAGGAAAATTAATATAAGTGTGCTGCATTAAGTTCTTCACGTCCTTGCCCACGTACATGGATGCTTAGTGTTTCATAATAATTATAATCACTGCCCTTAGTGAAACTAGAAATGTAATAAAACTTTACCAATGACTTATTCACTATAGAATCCATCGTTAAAAAAATATATATGTTTTATATATTATTTGCAATTAGACCCATTATTTGGTTTTTAACCGATCGCATTTTCCAATTTGTGTTGTGTGTCTTGATGTTTTTGCACAAGAAAAGTAGAAACTATATTTCTGGACCTTACGAATAATATTTTTTTTTTCAATTTGTGGTTAGAGATATAAAAAACACTTAAAAGGTGTTTCCAAAGATATTATAAAAATGCCCGGCTAGTTGAATTAATCTCCACATACTTCGAACAGGGGCTGACCTTCGAACTAAAGAGTGATTTTTTAGCTATTATCTTTTTAAACAGTTGCAAATTATTGAATTTTATTATAAAAATGCGTGTTCTGTTAAAAAAGTTTATCGCGCGCTTCTTCCATTTTCTGGTCAGTTTAATCGACCCACTGAAGCGGCTATACGAGCTACTGTGACTAAATTTAGAATCAAATTTACATTATTGGACATCAAACCACCAACACACTTACGTAGAGTGCGAACTGAAGAAAATATCGCAGCTGTATCGGCCAGTGTTAATGATGACCATCAATTATCGATTCGTCGCCGTTCGCAGCAATTGGGCCTCTGTTACTCAACAACATGGAAAATTTTTCGAAAGGATTTAGGTGTGAAGCCTTTCAAAATACAGCTGGTGCAAGAATTGAAGCCGAACGACCTACCGCAACCCAGAATTTTTGGTGAATAGGCTCTTGGAAAGATGGCCGAAGATCCACTTTTTTTATTGAAAAATTGTGTTCAGCGACGAAGCTCATTTTTGGATCAATGGGTACGTAAATAAGCAGAAATATCGACTTTGGAGTGAAGATCAGTCAGAAGAATTGCAAGAGCTATCAATGTATCCAGAAAAGGTCACAGTTTGGTGCGGTTTATCGGCTGGAGGTATCATTGGGCCGTACTTCTTTAAAGATGCTGCGAATTGTAACGTAACTGTGAATGGTGAGCGCTACCGTGAAATGATATCCAACTTTTTTTTGCCCAAAATGCATGAGCTTGACTTGCATGACATGTGGTTTTAGCAAGACGGTGCCACATGCCACACAGCACGCGTAACAATGGACTTGTTGAGAGACGAGTTCGGTGGGCATTTTATTTCACGTTCGGGACCTGTCAATTGGCTACCCAGATCGTGCGATATAACGCCTTTAGATTATTTTTTGTGGGGCTATGTTAAAGCTCATGTCTATTCAGACAAGCCTGCTTCAATTAACGCATTGGCAGACAACATTAAAGCATTTAAATGTGAGATACCGGCAGAAACATTGGAAAGGGTATGTCAAAATTGGAGTAAGCGGATGGACCATTTGAAGCGCAGTCGCGGTCAACATTTGCATGAAATAATCTTCAAACATTAAATTATATGGAATGTACTATCGATTTATATGGAATGTACTATCGAAATTAAATTTTCATGGATTTTTCTGAAGTTTACGTGTGTTTTTTTTCAAAAACTTTCCGATAGCTCTTTAAAAATCACCCTTTAAATATAAAGCAAACAAAGCTTACATAAAAATAGTACTAATACCATGCCACGCATAAATATTTTTACATGCATATTTTGGTACTCTACCTCACTGCTATCTAAACCCCCCAAAAAAAAAAAAATGATCAAAAATACTTAGACATCATTTCCAAATATTAGCCGAAAAAAAGTGAATGTCACTTGAAAAAAGTAGTTTCCTTATACCGTTCAGATGAGGCACTTTGGCCATTTCATTGCAAAAATTGTTTAATTTTTTTTTCCTTCACATTATCCCCTTAATTGATGCTTCTTAGTAGGCTATAATAGTACGATTTTTTTTCTCGCTGTAGCTCATTAATCAATGTTTTTCAATGTACACACACATATGCACATACATATATACAGTCGCATAAATATATTCGCTCACACATATACACACATATATATAAAATCACATAATTACATACACACAATTTTAAGTTAGAAATTCCTTTTTGCCAAGCAACTAGGCAGACAGTATTTTTAATTTATCTCTTAACGATTTTGCCTTTCTTGTTGCAGCCGCCGACAGTAGCTATGAACAATTTTCAGTGAAGGCTCATTCATTTCCATGGATGGTCAAAGAAGCTTGGAAGTGCATAAAAAATCATCAAATTGCACCAATACACGGATACTCTTGCATGCACATCTCAAAGAGTGTATGCGTGTGTGTTTGTGTGAAAGCTGGTGCATCTATAACTGAACGCAATGAATTATTCATGAATTAGCATCGGTAATTGCAAGTGTCTTTGGCGCCGAATGTCATAGAATCTGAAAATAGCTTATGAAAAAATGTGTTCTAAGCAGAACATTAGGGTAGAGCAACCCTCGGATGCACTGTGATTTGTATAAATTTTCAATTATGAGTAAGCATAAAATTTAAATAATTGATATGCGCACTTCTGCTTAGGGGTTTGGCTGAGACCCTCCTTCTATTTGTGGTGTGCGTCATGATGTTATTTCACACTTTTAAGCCGACTCCGAACAGCAAATGGTTTTTTATGAGGAGCTTTTTCTTAGCAAAAATACACTCAGATGTTTGTCAATGCCTGCCGAGAGGTGACCCCTATTAGAAATAACTTTTTCCATCATTTTGGTGTTTCATATTCGAATCTCCGGAACATACATACTTTTGGCTTTTATGACATCAAAGTAAATCTCTGTTTGGCAAACTCCCTGACTCTTATTTTTATGTTATTTGCGAACTTTTTACAGATCAGCTTAGCATCATTTTAACGTTGGCGTTAATTTTTAATTTATCACTAAAAATACCTGAGCTGCCTTCAATCTATTAAAAAAATGTTGGTGGATGCCCTCTTTAAGACAAAATTTGGTTGCGAGATGTGCATTACCAACTTAGATTTGTTTAAAAAATAAGATCTGCTGTGTATTTTGTACTGTATGTCCTATAAAATACTTGCATTTTCGACCCAGCTCATTTTGGTTGTATCTACATTTGCTGGCCATAGCTTGGCATCAATTAAACGTATAGTTAACTCAACCGGTGTTTTCTGCCATGCCTAATTTTTATTTCATTCATAATGCTACTATGGAAGTGTTGGCGTACGAGTTTTATATTACGTTAATTAGAATGAATTTTCTCTTCTTGCATATTTCAAAGTTTTGATTATAAAAATATTAACTGCATTCATATCAAAATATTAATCGGTGTATTAAAATTTTGCATCTCTTTCAAACAAAGCTTATGGGGTTTGTTCAATAGCCCATACGCGCTAAGTCTTTACGACCATCAAATCGTTGCCACCCGGTTCTGATATGCTTCTCCTAAAATTTTGGAATTCTTCTATTTTTAATGGGCTTGAAAACATACTTCATAAAAAAATAATAAGAGTAAAAAATAATTAGAAATAGTATATTAAAATGAAATACAATATAATAAATCATAGCCCCTTTACTATTCTAGTGACTTATACGCCATGGTGTACCATTTTTCTAGAATAAACTTGTTGGGTGGAACTTGTGTAATATATAGGCATAGCGTAGCACATCTAACACGGGTCAATCGCTTCAGCAGGCTATAGAAGAAACTAATGACTGAAAACAGTGCGTCAAGCACGCATAGGATGTCTACCGACCGCAAAAAAGTTTACGTTCGACGTTTTACGATTGCTTAAACTATGCCAGGTAGTGTTTGGAAATGTTGGATTACCTGGGGAGTTTGTTCAATTAATTAAATAATAAAATCGTCAAGTATGTAAGACAACTTTGAAGCTAATCCTGTATTAAGATACATATATTTTTTTAAATTATTTCCAGGCAATGCAACGAGGCAATATTTAGAAATTTTAATTTCCGTTTGTCTTCACCTGGGCTTCAATCGATACTAAAATTTAGATATCAGTATGAAATATGGCGAGTAAAATATTTTTTATTTATTTAACGCTCTATCCAGCAGACTATAAATAATCGTCGAAAAATCATGTAAAATTCATATAATTCATTAATTTAAGTA
Organism: Anastrepha obliqua; assembly: GCF_027943255.1. NCBI lineage: Eukaryota > Metazoa > Arthropoda > Insecta > Diptera > Tephritidae > Anastrepha > Anastrepha obliqua. The sequence continues at coordinate 101,406,087 of NC_072896.1, read as the reverse complement.
CGCTAAAAACGAATTTGAAGTCTATTTTACATTACCTGTGTTTGTTCACTCGCAAGGTAAGAAAAAACATAGACCGTCTACAGACGGTCTTTTTGGCTTACGCGTAAATATTAAGGGGGGAAGTCCATGTAGAAGCCTCAAAATCGGTCATTTTTTAAACATATTTTTAAAGGTGATAAAATAATTATATTAATTAGAAACTTTAACACAACTTTATTTAACCTTTTAAGAGTACAAAAAAAAAATGCATTTCTTGTCGGCTGCCTACGGCGCGAGGTCCCAAACCGCTCCATTTATCACTCTTAATCTATCGATCTGAAAAAAAAAAATAAAAGTGATTTCTTTTTATGAAATATTAACGGAAAGGATGAACCTTTAAAATTAAAAAAAAATGTATAAAATTAATTATGAAATAAGCCTTTCAAAAAAAGTCAGAATTTAGGGCTATTTTATTGACATTTTTAACCCCCAAAAAGTAATTTATCAACTCGAAATGTCTAAAGTTTTTGGTTCATCCTTCCGGTAGTAACATACAAAAAGGCCTCACCAAATTTCAAATAAATCGGTCGATAACTTTTTGAGTTACAACACGAGCAGTTTTTAAAAAAGTCGTTTCGAAATAATTGAGTTTAAAGTTTGAGGTACAGGAGCGCGCGGACCGCTCTCTACCTAGTTAGTGGGCTGTAGAAGCTATAATATTGAGCTAATAATTTCGAGATGAAAATTTCACAGTATATTCCTAAGATACTATATTTTCAAGTTATCGAAAAACAAAAAAATCGATTTTTTGAGACTTCTACATGAGGCTTCCCCCTTAAAGCAAAGTAATTTTAAATTCAATACAGTAAGAGGAAGCTTTTATTGTTCATTTCCCCGTATAATGCTAGGTAACATCTAAAATTTAATGTGCATGATTATTTCACTGTGATGAAGAAACATACCTGTTTTGAATTTTTGAAGAAATTTCTGCAATGTTTGGTCACTTTTTCACAAACGAAAAGATGAAATTTTCCAATTGTAATTTTTTCGACTGATTTCAACGACGGCAACTACCAAACTGGCGATAAACATCAAAATGAACACTATAATTGATTTGGAATGGTTCCGTCATAGCCGTTTCAAGGCAGCCAAGCCGGCTCACACGAAAAAGAAAATTCCATATAAAACCAGGAGGGTTTTATGATTACCGTCTGTAGACAGTCAAGAACCTTACAGGCCAGCCTACATATATCTACTTATATTTACTTCAAGTCTTGTAAAACAGAATATTCTTACAGACCACATAGCCAACATAAAGCTAAGTGCGAATTAATCTTAGAATTGAGACAAATATTGAATACAGAAATAGAAAGAATAGAGAAAAATATTCACAAATGTTGAACTAAAGTAGGATTTTATTGCGTACAATCAAAATCTAAAGCTTCGAAGACTAAGTTTATTTCAGCAAGGTTCTAGATATGGAAGCGTGGATACCATAACTACTTATAGAAAAAACGATTTTAAAAAATTCAGAATGGCGAAAAATTCTAGAGGGATTATTAAAAGCAAACTTTTCTAAAAGAAAAGGGTAGACATTTGCGTGTTTTTTTTATTATTTAATTAAATAAATAAATAAATAGGCCAGTTATGATGTAAATAACAAATGAGCACGCTAAAATAGATCTTCTGTTCCCAAGTGTAGGAAGTCCAATTTGTTAGCAACGAAAATTGTAAGAAGGAAGTGGTAGTGAAAAGTAGAGTGAGCGGGGAGCAAATTTTAGAAAGATTTTTTGAATTCGTTCAAAGAGGTTAGATAGAATTTTAGTGTAAGACCTCCAAATAAACGTTGCATACTCCGGTCTTGACTTAAGCAATGCACAATAAAGAAATTAAAGTGTGTATGGGGGACTGCCGCCTGACAGTTTCGCAATATAAAAACTTACATCGAATATGAGCACGAAAGAATACAATTGTCATGACTATTATACTCGTAAGTCAGCTGGAATCAAATACAACGCCAAGGTGCTTCAGCTGGATCACAGATTGTAGGAAAGGATCCGCAAAGAAAAAAAAGGTGTGCAAAGTGTTGGTATGCCTAATAAAAGTTCCATGAAGGCTTTTACTGATATTAAGCGTCAACTGATTTTTGCAACCCCGTTCACTGACTCTATTTATGCCAGATTGCAGGTTTTTAATACAGGGTTTGATTGAAAAGTAATGAGCCTTATTTTTTTAAGCAGTTTTATTAAACCTTTTGGCTTACACAACTAATATTCTTCAAAATAGAACCCTTGAGCGTCAATACACCGCTGGTAGCGGTCCTTCCACTGCAGGAAACATTTTTTAAGTTCATCCGCCGGATCGCGTTCAATTCGGCTGTCGGCTGTCACAGTTTTTTGGATCGCCTCAATGGAGTCGAAACGCCTCCCCTTCAGCTTTCTTTTCAGGCGCGGGAACAAGAAGAAGTCCGGAGAGAACAGGTCTAGGCTGTAGAGAGGGTGGGGAAGCACCGGAACCCCCATCTTGGCCAATGCAGAGGTGCAGAGGAAGGCGGTGTGCGCCGCCGCATTGTCGTGATGAAGGGTCCAATTGTTGAAGCCAGGCTTGAACGACTTGTGCTACCGTTTTATTTCGACACTGGACAGAGATTGGTGCCCGTAACCCTCCTTGAGTAGCCCAGTGGTTTCGGTACTGGTTTTGTTTTGCTTTACGCAAAATTTGATCGAGTAACGTTGCTCCAACGATCGCTGCATTTTTGCCACTGCAAAATCCTAACACACTTTTAAAACAGCTTTCATGCGCGGAGCGATGTTGACTGCACCGCTGCTGCCAGCGAACTGGGACCAGTTTCTATTAGAAGGGGAAGGTCCAACGATCATTTTCCCCCACCAACCGATTCGGTTGATCGCTTGGCAGACGCTCCGTGCGGGAAGGCTCATTACTTTTGATTTAAGCCCTGTATTCAAATTTATTAGAATTTTTGTGCTTGGTAGATAATATAAATTTTTCCTTTTAACTTCAAAAGCAAGCTAAACTTTGGAAAAGTGGTATCAAGCTTAGATACAACAAATGTTCAACCATTTTATCAAAATTGATACACATATGTACTTGTAAATATGTATGTGGACGGCATTGTGACGTGGCCGCGTTTGGGAAAAGGTGCTTCATGGCCTATAAATCGCTTAAGTTTTTGGCGCTCTCCAATAGTTGAAGATCCTAGAAACGCTATGCTATCAGTCCCAATTGAAATTTTTGTTCAATTGTTCAAACAAATTAAAAAAAAATTTACTTCGATTAAATTTTTTTTTGAGCAAGTACAAGTAAAAATATTACCATGTATTATTAAATTGAAATAAGTGCTAAAATTTATTCTAATTTTCATAATTATAAGAGATCTGGAAGTGGATGAACTCAACTCATTAGCTCCTAATGTTCCCTTCTGCGTCTTTCCATAAATAGTTTAACATAAGGTGGCGCAAAATTAATCATCTTATTGAAAGATTTTAAATTTTTGTGAATGACATCGTACGCCACTCATATTTGATACTTGTGCATTAGACAGCTGCTGAGTAGATAAAAAATGAAGTGCATAAAATTCAAAAGAAAAATTTTCACCACTCAAAATAAATGTTCGTTAGATAGAAACGATATAAAAATAAAGATTTCCGTCACTCAAAATCATTTGTTTTTTCACTTATTAAACTATATATTCAAAAACATAATTGGATGATTAATTTTGCGCCAACAACTTCTCGCGCACTCGATAATAAATTGTCGATATTTTTATACTTGGGCATCTAATCCACGTTCATGTGGGCGGAAGCAAGCAAAAACCTTCGAAAGTGGTACATTTTTTTATTACCATTATTTATCTTTGAACTTATTCGAAACTCAAAAATCTCGAGTGTTTTCTACTATATTGTGGCGTAGTTGAATAAAGTAGCCAATTTGCTGTGGAAAAGTTTTTTTTGTCTTTGATTGGGCGAATGACTTTTCTGCGTTCCCACCTGGCAACAGTGGTCACCTCATGTTTAAAAATTGTGTGAATATCCTAGTTTTTGTTTTAGCCTGAAACTTCAGCTCAGCTTTGCTAGATTTGTTAACTTAAAGCTTAGCGATTCAGGAGGAGACAATGATAATCGGGTGTCGGTTACATTCTTGTAGATTATGGCATGATGATTGGAATTCCGGACACATTGAGTCATTTAAAGGGAAGAAAGTATGTCGTAAGCTTTCCTACAAGGGAGTAATGTACTATCTCTTCTACTTTCTAGAGCAACGGCTCCAAGACTGAAAACGGTACTGAAGCTGAATGTCATTTGAGCAATAATTTCAGATGGTTTACTGCTTTAGGTTTAACGCTAATGGCCTTTCGAACGGAGTTCTTTGCAGTACTTAAAGTAGTTACGTTGGTAGTTGGCGAAAAGTGACGAATAGTTAAAATCAGGGTATGAAGTGATACTCAAGGAGCTTTAAATGCTTTTGAAACCATGCGCATCTCTTCAAAAATAGTCCCGAAATATAAGCTGAGGCTAAACTCCACTGCAAACGAACTTTAGATTACGTCGGTGTCGGGACACTTTGGTGTTCAAAACAACGAACTGGCTTATGAAGCAGCAAACTGCGTTCCTTTAGATCTTCCAATTAGACTGTAATGAATTTTAGTGCCAAGCAAGTGGGAGCAGTTGGGTCCATCAAGGTTCGATTTAATGAAGCTGATGACAGCTGTTGGTGTAATACGACCAACAACAAACAAGTCAAGTTATACCTGAAAAGGTCTGACAGAGTGTTCAAATTCAGACAAATTCCTTTCAAAACAGAGGTGAAGTGAGCTATGAGCCCTGATAGCACTCATTACGGGGACACAATTCATGGGGATGGTATGTGGTTCCCATAGACACCGTCAACGATTCACTGTGTATCCCTTGTTTGAAAGATGAGAATAGTACAAAGTTATTTTTCTGGCGCTGACGCCGAGCTATACTCAAATGGTAAATTTTTGGGTCAGATGTATTTAGAATGGGCAAGTTGCTTTCACTTTTCCTGGGCAAACTGCAAGTAAAATAATGAGTTCCTACCCCACCTGGATTGATCTATCCCTTAAATAGTCTCTCTTGGCCTTGAGTGCAGTGGGTAATATTGCCTGAGTGCTTGGAAAATTTGCGATCATCCATAATTCCATCGAACGTCTGAAACGAAAGACAGAAAAGGAATTCGTTGTCCTCGCGTGGCTCGAACCAGTGCAACTATAAAAACCGTTTGGGAAGGAATTTACAGAAATTCCCTTAGAAAGCAGAAAATCATCTACAGGGGAATGAATGCATGTCAAGACTAATTAGAGATGATCCCCATATGAAAGCCTTCCGTCGCTTAACTGGTCATCTTGACGAGAACGCGCTTGAAGAAAATTAGACTCGACAGATGCAAGCAGCTTCTTCGGTGGCACGCGGTCAACGGACATGAAAATATTCTTTCCACAGATGAGAAAATGTTTATTGTTGAAGAAGTTTTTAATAAGCAAAACGACAAAATTTATGCTAAAATTTCTAAAGATGCAAAAAATTTTGTTCCACAGATTCAGCGTGTCCACCATTCAGCTTTCGTAATGGTGTGGTGGGGAGTGTCTCGTAAAGGCGTTACATATCTTAATTTCTGCGAAAAAGGTGTTAAAACCGGGGAAAAAGTGTACCAGGAGCATGTCTTAGAAGGCAAGATTGCGCTCCAGCCCATAAGGCGAAATCCATGCAGTAATAGCTAAAAAACAATATTCCTTGGTTCATAGCCGCAGCAGATTGGTCGTGTGGAAGCCCAGATCTGAATCCATTCGACTATAGCTTGTGGTTAGAATTGGAGAACATGGCATGTCAAAGGCCTTACTGGTAATGAAAAATCCATATAACCCTAAGCGTCGAAGAAGTTGGAGCCTGCCAGGTGAACCAGCGAAATCGAAAAAAAATTTTAATCCCTTAAAGGTTTTTTTGTGCATCTAGTGGGATGAGAAGGGTGAACCATCCTTAAACCATCTGAAACTATCACTGGCAATCGTTACCGACTGCAGCTAATGTGTTCAAATCAAGCTGAAAAGCGGCCGGAATGGGATGATGGACGTGACAAACTTATTTTGCTTCATGAAAACGCCAGGCCACACGTTGCTAAATCGGTCCAGAAATATTTAGATTGACTGAATTGGGAAATCTTGCCCCACCCGCCGTATTCCCCAGACATTGCACCTTCGAATTACCATCAGTTCTGATCAATGCAGTTAGCCCTTATTATAGAGCGATTCAAACGAGAGCATCGCAAACTGGCTCAATGAATGGATCAAGTCAAAAGAACTCGAAGTTTTTGTCAGAGGAATCCGTATGCTGCCTGAAAGATGGAGTAAAGTTGTAGCTTCCAATGCCATATACTTCAGACATTAAATTGTTTAAATTATTCGTGAGTTTGGCTAAGAAAGGACGGAAACTTATTCCCATACGCAATACAATAAACAATAATAAAACAATTTAACAAATTTCTCCATTAACGAAACACTGTAAGTTGCTTGCAATCAGTGCGGCACTGCAAACAAGACGCCTCTCAAACAGGTACCTAACTATGAAATGCATACCCACAAAGCAGCAAAAAGAGCTGAATTTCGGTCTAAGTGAACATTGTGTTGAAATGCAATGAAAGTGCGTGACTTTGTACGAGCATAACACTAACCATATACATATACCACACATACATATATACGAGTTTGTCATATGGGCTCATGCAGTTGTTATACATATTCCCGCTTAGCATGACTCTCAGTGGCGCACATGCACGTATAAGCAATACTTAAGTGTTGCCTGTACCATAACGAATTGAACGGATGCGCTTGCCTTTACCCACTTCACATTGCATGCACCTCACCTACTTACGCTTGCCAATTTATACTTTGCGTGTGTGTGTGTTTGCTGGTATATCCGATTTTGTGTAGACACCCAGCGCCCGTTTAGTGAGAGTGCATTTAAGCGCCTGTGTTACTTAGTATGTGGAATGAATGTTTATATGCATGGGCGAAAGTATTTCTCTATGCTTTTGCTTTTGCTTTGGCAAGCGCAGAGCGTTAATGTGAAAGTGCGCTATGCATGCGTGTCTCACGCACATACATGCGAGTACATATGTGAGTATGCATGTAGAGGCGTTGCGTGTCCTTGACCAGCCACTGGAGCTATACCACTCAATTATGGTTATTGGCTCTTGTTTAAAGCATTCTGTGATTATGTTGCTATTGCTATTGTTGCTGCTATTTTGGTAGTTGAGTTTTTTTGTTTTTGGCCACTTTAGGCTTACTTTTCATGCATCCTTTGAGTTTCGATTGGCAGCGAGTTTTAAAATTGCTGAAATTTTAACTATGTGGCAGGCATTTGAGAAGAAGAAGAGCATGGCTAAATGGATAAACTGTAATGAATGATGAACTGGCACGGTTGTAATTTTGTTGCTCTTTTAACGTTTCATGCAACTTCAGTGCATGAGTGCGTGCGTGTGCGAGTGTGCCTGGAATAATAGAAATTTGCCCATATAACAGAGAACACAAACTGCGAAACAGCTGTACTGATTTTGGGATAAATTTTTCACAACCATCTAACGTAAATGAGAGACTAAAATACATTTTTAAACTCCGTATAATTCACTCAGGCCATTTTGAAGGCCAAAGATACATAGAAGTTTGATTTTCTAGTAAAGTCTATGTAAAAATAAATGATTTTTAGGTGTAAAGACATCAGCCCTAGGCATTGAAGGAAGCTACCACAAAGAAAAAATTTTGGTGGAGTGGCCACATACTTTTCTATGTTGAATATTTTTTTTTATTTAGCTGAAAAGTTGAATTTAATGGTGTTTTATTTTCTCGCAATAATGCCGCGTTCATGTGCCAGAGGTTTTAAATATTTGTTTTCTATTATCAAACGTACTCTCTTTTTGAATAACTTCCTTACTAAAAATATCAATAAAAATAAAAAAAGTGCGTGTATCTGCGCGATCCCAGGACCGCAGGAACGGCACAAATTACCGCAAGGCAATACCTCTAAATCCGACGCCGGAATGGATAGCACTTTATAGTACGCACAAGCACTAGCCAGGAAACGGAAATAAGCGCCAAAAAGTAGGTGCCAAAGAAATATAACGCCGAAAAGTAGACACCAAAAATATATTTCCTGCAAGTCGGCGCCAACAAACAAGCGCCAAAACGTAGGCAGTGTTATTTCTCACTAGAAATTAGCAACCACAAGGAAAAACTCAGAAAAAATAGCCTAAAGTGTATCTAAGACATAGCTCTCTCTCTCCTTTCCCTCTACGTTATATCTTTAGCTCTCTCGCGGAACGAAAATGCCCAAAACGTTGCGTGGCCTTGAAATTTTACTCTCCATTCTCGATCGCCCATCGACGCGAAAGAAGTTTCACTTCAAAAAAAAAAATTTTTTTTGAGTGATGGTAATATATATTTGGACCTTAATGCACTCCATCGCTTATTTGCTTTTTATACTGGAGTTTTCTAGTTCATAAGTGTCAATTGTGATTGTAATTTGCAAAAATTATATATCTTCCTATAGGATGATCAAATTTTCGACACCTTGTATATAAGGGCAGACTGTAAAGTTTTTCTCTCAAACACATACATTTAAAAGATGTATCTCTCACTATAATTTTCTTCCTGCATTGGTTGAACATTTCAAATTTTTTCATGAAATACAAAATTAATAAAATCTGAAATGATTACAATAAAACCTCTTAAGTTAAACGTCCTTATAATTTTGACATTCACGCAAATTGAACAAAGAGTGCTGCACCTGGTGTCCAATTTTGGCAGATTGTACTGTAGTCAATTTTTCACTAACTATTAGGATTAACGAAAAGACTTGTATTTACTTTTTATGAGGTGTGTCATTATTTTCCATTCGCTAAAATTCATATATATATTTCTTTTTTTTGTGAGTGAGGTAGGGTCTAACTGCTTTGCCCTTACTGGGACCGTCGTCTACTGCGGTGAGTAGTGTGACCACTAAAAGAATCCGTTCTCCTCTTCTGGTGAACTCACATCGCGGAACAACTTTCTGCATTACTTCGAGATAGCCCAGAATGGCGATCTTGCAGTGAACCAGTTCTATTCAACCACGTCTGGGTTCACCATATTTGAAGACAGCTTCCTGGTATTTGCTCGTCTTCTTATGCCTTTGTTTATGAGACTTCGCTTTGTTTTATTGTACGGAGATCTTGGTTCCATGTGTAGAAGTCCACGCAAGTGGGGAAAGTTACTGATCGCCATTCAGTTGGGAGTGGCCAGGACGATTCTTCTACACATGGTTCAAGCAGCTCACAACGTCCGGGATTAGCCCACGTACCCTCTGGTTAGCTTCCGAACACCCGTTCGGGAGTGAGCTAACGTGAGAAGGCGAAACATTCCAGGATAGCTGGTTGTGCGCTGGGTTTGGGACCCGCCACTTAAAAATCCCCCCCCAATGAAAAGATTAAAAAAGCCTCGGATGAGAACTGCCTTTACTGATGACGACCCCTGCAAACGAAATAAGGAATATGATTTGAGGGCATGCACCTGGAATGTCCGGTCCCTTAATGGGGAAGGTGCCTCTGCCCGGCTGGTTGATGTCCTCGTGAGAGTAAAGGCTGACATCACTGCCATCCAAGAGATGCGATGGACGGGGCAAGGAAAGAAAAACATAGGACCTTGCGACGTCTACTACAGCTGCCATGTAAAGGAGCGCAAATTCGGTGTCGGATTTGTTGTGGGAGAGAGACTTCGTCGCCAAGTACTGTCGTTCACTCCGGTGGACGAGCGTCTCGCAACAATCCGCATCAAAGCCAGATTTTTCAACATATCGCTAATTTGCGCCCACGCCCCGACGGAAGAGAAGGACGATGCGACCAAAGATTCCTTCTATGAGCGCCTGGAACGTTCCTATGAGCGCTGCCCCCGCCACGACATAAACATCGTGCTTGGCGACTTCAACGCCAGGGTGGGCAAGGAGGGAATTTTTGGTCCCACAGCCGGAAAATTCAGCCTGCACAACGAAACATCCGGTAACGGACAGAGGCTGATCGACTTCGCCGGGGCCCGAAACATGGTAGTCTGCAGCACCAGATTCCAGCATAAGAAAATACACCTAGCTACCTGGCTGTCTCCTGATCGAAAAACGCGAAACCAGATCGATCATGTTGTGATAGATGGAAGACACGCTTCTAGTGTATTAGATGTACATACGTACGATCCGAGGACCCAATATCGACTCGGATCATTACCTTGTTGCAGCCAAACTGCGCACCCGCCTCTGTGCAGCAAAAAACGTGCATCTACCTACGCAAAGAATGTTCGACATCGAAAAGCTGCAATCACAACAGACAGCCAGAAGATTCGCCACTCGACTCTCACTCCTGCTCTCCGAAAGCACTGCCCAACAAATCGGCATACGGGAGCAATGGAGCAACATTTCTCGTTCCCTACGTACCGCCGCCGAAGAAGAAATCGGATTCCGGCGAGCCCGAAAAAACAATTGGTACGACGAGGAGTGTCATGCTGCCGCAGAAAGAAAAGATGCCGCCTATAGAGCCACGCTGCGATCGGGCGCAACGCGAGCCATGTGGGATCGCTACAGAGAGCTGAAAAAGGAAGAGAGACGTATTATCCGACAGAAGAAACGAGAGGCCGAAATACGTGAGTGCGAGGAGCTTGAGATGCTGGCCAATAGGAACAACGCCCGAAAATTCTACCAGAAAGTTCGGCGGCTTACAGAAGGTTTTAAGACCGGGGCGTTTTCCTGTAAGAACAAAGACGGCGATCTGGTGACTGACGTACAGAGCAATCTTAAATTATGGAGGGAACACTTCTCGAACCTGTTAAACAGTGACAGCTGCGCATGTCATAGAGAATGTGAAGATCCCGATACCCCAATCGATGACGACGGAATTGTAGTTCCGTTACCCGATCATGACGAGGTGAGAATAGCGATAACGCGCCTAAAGAACAACAAAGCCGCGGGCGCCGACGGACTCCCGGCTGAGCTATTCAAACATGGCGGCGAGGAGCTGGTAAGGTACATGCATCAGCTCCTATGCAAAATATGGTCGGATGAAAGCATGCCTGCCGATTGGAATTTAAGTGTGCTCTGCCCAATCCATAAGAAGGGCGATCCTGCAATTTGTGCCAATTACCGCGGGATTAGTCTTCTAAATATCGCCTATAAGGTTCTAGCGAGCGTATTGTGTGAAAGGCTGAAGCCCACCGTCAACCAACTGATTGGACCTTATCAGTGTGGCTTCAGACCTGGAAAGTCTACCATCGACCAAATATTCTCAATACGCCAAATCTTGGAAAAGACCCACGAAAGGAGAATCGACACACACCATCTTTTCGTCGACTTCAAAGCTGCATTCGACAGTACAGAAAGGAGTTACCTGTATGCCGCTATGTCTGAATTTGGTATCCCCGCAAAACTAATACGGCTATGTAAGATGACGTTGCTCAACACCAGCAGCGCCGTCAGAATTGGGAAGGACCTCTCCGAGCCGTTTGATACCAAACGAGGTTTCAGACAGGGTGACTCACTGTCGTGTGACTTCTTTAACCTGATGTTGGAGAGCATCGTACGAGCCGCAGAACTTAATCGCTCAGGCACAATATTTTATAAGAGCGTACAATTGTTGGCGTATGCCGATGATATCGATATCATCGGCCTTAACAACCGCGCTGTTAGTTCTGGCTTCTCCAAACTGGATAAAGAGGCAAAGCGAATGGGTCTGGTGGTGAACGAGGACAAAACAAAGTACCTCCTGTCCTCAAACAAACAGTCGGCGCACTCGCGTATCGGCACCCACGTCACTGTAGACAGTTATAATTTTGAGGTTGTAAAAGACTTCGTGTATTTGGGAACCAGCATTAACACCTATAACAATGTCAGCCTTGAAATCCAACGTAGAATCTCTCTTGCCAACAAGTGCTACTTTGGACTAAGTAGGCAACTGAGCAGTAAAGTCCTCTCTCGACGAACAAAACTAACACTCTACAAGACTCTCATCATGCCCGTCCTGACGTATGGCGCAGAAGCTTGGACGATGACAACATCCGATGAAGCGACGCTTGGAGTGTTCGAGAGAAAGATTCTGCGTAAGAGTTTTGGACCTTTGCACGTTGGCAACGGCGAATATCGCAGACGATGGAACGATGAGCTGTATGAGCTTTACGACGACATAGACATAGCACAGCGAATAAAGATCCAGCGGCTACGTTGGCTGGGTCATGTCGTCCGAATGGATACAAACGCTCCGGCTTTGAAAGTATTCGATGCGGTACCAGCTGGTGGTAGCAGAGGAAGAGGAAGGCCTCCTCTGCGTTGGAAAGATCAGGTGGAGAAGGACTTGGCTTCACTTGGTGTGTCCAATTGGCGCCGGTTAGCACGAGAAAGAAACGACTGGCGCGCTTTATTAAGCTCGGCCAAAATCGCGTAAGCGGTTATCGCGCCAATTAAGAAGAAGAAGATCTTTTTTCCTAATACGTCTTCAATGTATTTCCGCATTCCTCGCGTTGAATAATTTTTCTGATTTTATTGGCCGGCGCGATGCCGCCAATCTGTTCCCTCAGAACATCTCCATGAGCCATCTGTTGCAACTAAAGAACGGGTATTTGGCGTCATCTCTCGATGCTTTGGAGTTGCTTACCTTACCCATGCGGTATAGGTATTTCCGGAAATATTCGTCGCCCGAAGTTTCTTTGAGCACATTTGCCTATTGTTGGAACGTGTTTCGTCGTCCACCTGCCAGTCGTTTCTGTGTCCCATTGGCTTTGCCACCGCTGCAAAGTTTTACAGCTCCGTTCCGCGGCGCTAGTGGTAGCGTGTTTTTTGTTGCGATTTTACACATCCATTCGTTCTCGAGTCATGAGGTCGATAGGTATCTTCCCGCTGATTACAAAAACTGCCACGCCTTAGACAGTGCGACAGGCCGAAATAGCTCTAAGTGCCGCTATTCATCGTACAACCTGCAGTGCTTTGCGCTTGGTTTTGTAGTTAGCGCAATTCCCTATACCACGCTTCCCTACAAGGGTATTGAGTTTGTGGTAGCTCTGAGCAGACTTCTTTTGCTTTAAGTTGGTCCACCGATGTTTGCCATTAGTCTGCCTGGCATTCTCGTGGTCTCCGTTGCTCCCGTGACCTTCGTTGCTTTGGACACCGCGTGCCGTATCTCGGCCCACAATGTTAGTCTGCATTCAAGTTGAACTCTTAGATATTTCACTGCTTTTTGAGTCACTAGAGATGTGTCGCCTATTTGCGTGCTGACCTCGAGGGGCTTGTGAGCTCGTGCATTATTGAAATTAAGATTATTTAAGTGGTTTGTAAGATACACGCGATTAATTAGAATCACTTTTGCTTTTGGCTGAATAACGGTAAATTGCAGATATCTAGAAAACGTATCCAATAAAAAATTAACTCGATTTTCATAACCAACGAGCCATTGTATGCACGAATTGGATAGACGCAAGCGGAGTGAAAAAAATGACAATTAAAAACTTCTGAAATTGACTACCGGTAAAATATGTATAAATATGTATAAATATTTGATTATTAAATATTTTTTTAAATATGTTAATTAATTAACTTATTAAATCATTAAAACATTCACCAGCTTGGATGAGTCTGTGAACTTTTATGATTAAATTTAGGCCATTAAATCAGGCATTTCCCACTACTTTAATACAAACGCTTCAATTAAATGAGCTGGCTCACCAATAACTGTAGAACAATTAATTCAATTCATAGCATTGGAAATATACGCGCTTGTCAACAATATTTCGGCCGGATATAAAAAACTTTAATTGTGTTTGCTTAAAGCCGCTGACTTCGCACTTTCGCATTTATAAATGCTCACATAAATACCAGCTCACTCTACAGACAGACGACCCACAAACAAGCAATAGTGATATCACATACACTTGTATATCACTCACGCCTTCCGCATCCACAGCTGAAGTCTACCCGCATTTCATTTGATTTTAAGAGCATCAATGAACTCGATGCTGTGTCGCCTGCGTGTGTGTGTGTGAACTTTTGTATGTAGTGCAGTGGCGTAAGTTTGCCGTCGACAGGCAAGTTGAAAGACAGCTTTGTGTTTGTCCGAATATCTTGTACACATACATACATGCACACATCCATATATGTCCACACACATATGCGCAAGTCTATTGTCCAAACGAACGCCTTCAATGATGTCTGCCTACTTCTTGACTTGACTTCTGCTGGTAGGTGTCCTTAAATGGCAGCGGATATTGAATTCTGGCGGGAAGTAACTGACCTACTCAAAAGAAATATGTAGCGCATAAGCCTTCAAAATCTGCACAAATTGAAAGGAGCAAGCGAATCACAGGCGACAGTGCAATGGTTTTTAAGAGTGTTCACCTGATTTCTAAGTACGATTTTACTCTTTGCTTGGTGGGAAGTCTCTTTTCATGGCTGCGGAATCTGTAAAGGTTGGTATAAAAAACTCTTAACAGGAATTTCTCTTTCTGAAAAGCCAAACTAACATTATTCGCTCTCTTAAAATGTTTCTCACTCGACCATTGCAGCTCGCTCGGTGAATAGGAATTGTTCACCATTCGCTGTTAACGACTTCTTGCTCTTACATTCTTTTGGTTACACAGTTGCAATGCTGGGCTTCACCATTGAAGGTTGCTACAAATGCGGCTGCTGCATGAGTTTGCTATAAATTACTATGTTTTCGTATTTAGTTTTATAAAAAAAAAATTTATTCAATTTGTTGTTGTTTTTTACAAATTGTACATTTTTATTGAAATAAATTTTTTATGAATATATATAATATATATGATTATATTCATACTTTTATTATTTTCATCATATTTCATATTTCAATCAATCTATCGAAAGGTTTTTAATTTTGGCACAAGGCGTCGTATCTCAATCATATTTGACATTTGTGAACTATCTGCAGTATTCAGACAGACAAGCAATGCGTAAAGGTCAAAGTAAATTTATTTTTATTTTATTTTTAAAAGCTTACATGGCAATAAAATTATAAGTAGACTCAAGCAAACGTAGCGCTAGCAGCAGAGGCTTTCGGCTGAGGTCAAAATAAAAACTTCCATCACTCAGAGTGATTTCCATCACTCAGAATTTTTTTTTTTATTTATGTATATTATATAATATATATAATTGGCGCGTTCACCCTCTTTGGGTATTTGGCCGAGCTCCTCCTCCTATTTGTGGTGGGCGTCTTGCTGTTGGTGCACAAATGGAGAGACCTACAGTTTCAAGCCGACTCAGAACGGCAGATATTTTTTATGAAGAGCTTTTTCATGGCAGAAATACTCTCGGAGGCTTGAAATTGCCTGCCGAGGGGGGACCGCTATTAGAAACAACTTTTTGAAAATTTTGATCTTTCACCGAGATTCGAACCGACGTTCTCTGTCTGCACTCCGAATGGTAATCACGCACCAACTCATTCGGCCACGGCGGACGCCGAAAAAAATAATTTCTTTTATTTAGTAAAAAAGTTATTCAAAACCAAATTGGATAATTAATTTTTCGTCACTTTGCATAAACATAAATAATCTCATCTCTTTCATGAATTCCCATCTCACAAGTTATTCTTCAAGAAAATATCAAGTGATAAACTTAGGGTGAGTGGATGGAACCGATGATAGAGGGAGCGTTACGTGAGCTCCTGGGCAAGCTCGTTTACAGGTTGATTCATTTGAGCTCTTAAGGTTTGTTAGCGCACGCTAGTGCGGACTAAACACTTTTTCATAAATGCATTGAAATTTGTGGCTCGTGGACTCTTGGAAAAAGTTATTCTTATTGGTAAAGGCTTCTTAATGCGACACTGTCGTGCATACGGCATGCCTTTAGCAAGGCCTATTTAACAGATAAAAGCTTAAGGGGGAACACCACTCTGAACGCGTGAAAATTAAGTGATTTCAATGCATTTTTTTTTACAAGTAGGGATGATTATTTGAGGATCGGACAAATTATAATTTATTTAGCATATATTCAACTATACTGGCACAAATTATTTTTAAAAAATATTTAAAATTACAATTGTTATTAATATTAATGCAAGGCCATCATAAAAAAATTAATGCACCCTGGTGGCCAAGATACAGCGGCGAAAAATCAGCTGAAAGCAAAAAACCGAAAAAAATTCTTAATCTATATTATCTATCTATATCTATATCATCAATGGCTATGTCGTACGTGGCGGTTTTTCTTTTATTTTTTTTTTTTTGAGAAAATGGTGCAGGTTTGAAAAATGAGTTTGTGTTTTTACCATTTTTTTTTTTTTCTAAAGGCTCGAAACAATATTAATTTTTGGAATTTTTAAAAACGGCACGACTGTAGCTAATACATGTACAAAAATTAAAAAAAAAAAAACAAAAATTAAAATTGGTTCATAAGTCTTCTAGACATCGAGGCCACCGTGTTCATAAAAGTCGTTTTGAGAAAAACTCGCTTAAAGTTTTCATTGGCCGTTGTAACTCACTATCTGCACTTATTGTATTGGGTATAACTTCGTCCATTTTCAAGATTTTAAGTTAAATTTTTTTACGTATTTTTGAATATATCTACTTTAAGAAAATGCAAAAAAAATTGATTTTTTTGAAAAATCTCAGTGGTGTTCACCCTTAATAAAAACATAGTAGAGTTGAACACGTTTCTCAATTCGTCAGAAATGATTTTTTTTGGAAGTTTGCCAATACTAATAGACCTTTCAATAGATACTATGCAAATGTTATGTAGAAACAAAATATCTAACTATAAATATCGTCTGAGGAAAAACAAATCCATTATTTTCTCGGTAGATGGCTATAGTGATCGATATCTCGTAAAGCATCTATCAACCCTTTAAAGTTTATGATTGTTGTTAAGGTGACATTTTACACCAAAAAAATATTTTGTTACTTTTTGTTTGTTCCATTCAGTTATGAGTTAAAGGGAAGTCAACGAAGAGAAAATTCGGTACATTTTAGAGTTTTTCTTTGGCAAAGACAAAAATGCAAGCCAGATCGCTGAAATTGTGAATGATGTTTATGGACCGATTTAATTGCGTGTAATTTTGGTTTCGTCGATTTCGTTCAGGCATTTTCGATGTGAAAGAAAATGTCGTTAATGTCGCTAAAATCACAGAAATGATCGAAGTTGACCGGCATGTTAATAGTCGTAGTACCAATAGTCGTTAACAAGTAGCAAAAACAATAAAAACATGAAAAAAGTCATCACATAAAATGGTCGAACTATTTGTTTTATATCCCAAAGATTATTAATATAGGGTTTTTCAGTAAGAGCGCTTCAACTTTTGAACTTTTTTGAATAAAACACAAATGGTTTGACTTTTTTAACTAATTTTTTTTTTATTATCGAGTTTGAACATATACATTTAAGTATAAAATTCGATTTCTTTTGCATGACCACCGCGTGCACGTTTTACGAAGTCCAATCGTTGAACCCAATTTTCGACCACTCTTTTGCATAAATCGGCCGAAATTCCAGCAATTTCGCGTTCAATATTCGCTCTGAGCTCACAAATCGTCGCCGGCTTGTTACTGTAGGCCAATGACTTCACATAACCCCAAAACGGGACGGCTTGTTAAATGGACCGTAAAATGGCCGTAATGCTCTTAAAGTAGCAGCAACAGAACGATCATTTTCGTAAAAAATTTGCACGATTTGCAATCGTTGCTCAAGTGTGTAGCGTTCCATGGTGAAATGTATACTAATGAAGTTTACAAATGACAAGCGAAAAATAAAAAATATTGCGTTGTTCGCCCTCCCTATCGGAAAAAAGTTGAAGCGCACCTATTGAACAACCCTATATCTCTCCATGTACATATCGCTCATTTACTTCAATATAGTCAAAATTCAAAACCATAATGCGGCCGCCGTAGCCGAATGGGTTGGTGCGTGATTACCATTCGGAATTCACAGAGAGGTCGTTGGTTCGAATCTCGGTGAAAGCAAAATTAATAAAAACATTTTTCTAATAGCGGTTGCCCCTCGGCAGGCAATGGCAAACCTCCGAGTGTATTTCTGCCATGAAAAAGCTCCTCATAAAAATATCTGCCTTTCGGAGTCGGCTTGAAACTGTAGGTCCCTCCATTTGTGGAACAACATCAAGACGCACACCACAAATAGGAGGAGGAGCTCGGCCAAACACCTAACAGAAGTGTACGCGCCAATTATTTATTTTATTTTTTTTAATGCCGAGAAAAACGGCTGTGAATAAACTACGTTTTGATGTATACGGCTTCCTGGTCTTCTATTTAATTTCTTTTAAAACAACCCAGGTTTAAGTGCAAAATAAATGGCATGGAGTACTTATAATTCATAATTGAAATAATAAAACTTAGGCAATGTAGAGAGCAAACAGTTATAAAAAATATAAAAGCTGCTCCACTGATACTACATATTCAATGTGCCAAGGCCTGTGGCAGGCTCGCGGTGTATGCTTTGAATTTATTATTTTGTGACTTATGCGACATGAGAAATAAAAACCCAATTTGTTGCGTACCTACAGGCAGGGATGAAATTAAGCAGCAGTCACTTAAACAAATAGTAAAAATTTACTAAACAACAACAAACATATCAAATTACTTAGCTACTGTTGAACAAAGCCAAGAGATCTGCTAAATAGTACAACGACAGATGTGGCTAGTATTCCAGCAAGTAGTAAGGGCCACTGGCTTTGGAAGTTTCGTTGACGAAAGAATTTGAAGCTTCATGCCCGTCACATATGGCAAAACCACTTGTCTCACCTAGTGGAATGAAGATTTAAGTCTGCTTAGGTAAGTGACAAGAGAAATCTGCAATATGTGCTACAAATACTAGTACTTTAGTCCTACAAAGATTGTCTTGGCAATCAGTGAAGCTAAGACAGAAGCTTGAAAAGATTTCTGTAATTCCACTTAATCTTTCATCCCAAGAACACTTCTGTCTTTCTTTCGTGAGGAAAGAAATTGGGTAATGAACAAAATACTCCGCCGACATATTAGACTATTTTATAAACACACACCTTCCAGGTAACACAAAATATCATACATTTAGTACAATATCGATAGTGTTCAAATGTCCAACTTGATCTTCAATGCAATCAACCACATCGTATCCCAAGATAGAATTCTGTGCGCGATGAAAAACTTCGAATCATACAAAGCAGCCTGCCCAGATGGGATATTCTCTGCCAGGTTGTGGAATACTCGAGAAACGACGATGACGTGACTAGAGGTATTTTTCCAAAAAAAAAAGTTTTGTGCTACTTGTGTATGAGTGTAAGGCTGAAGAAAGCTGGCACTTTACACATGTCAGAGAATGTTAGGTAAGAAATGGGGTCTTCAACCAAAGCTATACAATTATTCTTACACAGCCATTGTATGACAGATATTGGGTGGGCCATGTAAAATTTGGTTTTAGAATCGGCAAAAAAAAAAAAAACTAATCAATATTTTTTCAAACTTTTTTTCTTATTTTGAAGATTGAACATTGTCATTTATGAATAAAAAATAATATATACATGCGGCACTAGTCTTGTGACCTGCTATAGAAAAGAAGAACTTATATGCAAACCAAGCTGAACAAGATGAAAATATCAGCGTGTAGCCTAACGACAGGAGTGCTTAGCACCAGTCCTACCGAAGTGCTTTCCAATAAGAGGTGTTATTTTTTAATATAAATGATCGGATGTTTATTTCATTATAAAGTGGAAGTATGCCGTTAATAGTGGAAAATAACATCATAAATAACAACCACCATGACCACGCTTACAGGACAATATCCTTTTCATGAAATTTTCCATAACCGAATTGCAAAGTGGCTGCCCTATGTCCTCGATAGCCTGACGAATTCCATCTTTGGGGTCTTGAATCGACCCTGGGCTATTGGTGTAGACCTTCTCTTTCACATGGCCCCAAAGAAGAAAGTCACAAGCTGTTAAATCACAAGATTTCCGTGGCTAATTGTGATCACCTCTTCGAGAGATAACACGGTCCGGAAACTTTTCCCGTAAAAGATCAATGGTTTCGTTACTTGTGTGGCACGTAGCACCGTCTTGTTGAAAGTAAACGTTGTTCAGATCAATACCATCTAATTTCGGACATAAAAAATCGTTAATCATCTCTCGATAGCGCAATTCGTTCCGTAATAACACATTTTATTGGAAAACCCTTTACATCTACTACCATTAGACTTACACATAAAACCAGTCGCTATATGTAACGCTGTGAGGCTCAGAGACATAAGAAGCTGGACAACAAGATCGCAGAGTCGCAGATGCTCCTACAGAAACACTCATTGCTCAAAAACAAATGAAACTTAACAACACCCGATTTTAACTTCAAGAAAGTGTCTACGGTACGAGACCCGAATCGAGGGAAGAGAAAGTGATTGGTAGATTCGCAATTTAAGTCCACACTGACGGTTCTAAGAGGAACTGTGCTGTGGGAGCTGGACTCTATTGGGAGGCACTCAAATTATCCTAATCAATTCGACTTCCTGGCTATGCCAGCGTGTTGCAGGTAGAACTATTAGCAATCAGGGAAGCTTGCAAACCACTGAAACACTACAAAGAAATGGGTGCAAGAGTCGTTATCTTTTCAGATACTCAAGTAGCTATCAAGGCCAAATATTTCAATTCCATTTCGGCCAAACTAATTTTACAGTGTAGAGGGGAACTAGAATTGCTTGATCATTGGCTTCCAATTACTCTGATATGGGGTCCCGGTCATAGGAATATAGGCAGAGCTAGCAGAAGAGCTAACAAGAAAGATTCGGCACTAGACATAACAGAGTCGGTGGCAGTTGCTACAATAAAAGCAGCCATTGCTTCACATTGCTATTAGGCAAAAGATGGGGGAAGGAAATAAGAAAGAAAACACTACAACAAGAAACACATGGTCGTCGTACAATATTCAAAGGATGAATTACCTGTTAGGATACTCTTGCCAAAAATCTCACTTATCCGTGCAACCCTTACAGGTCACAGGACGGTAGGTGATCATGCAGACAGACTTAATCTTCCTTTCAATTCCTACGCAATTTCCCTTTTGTATAAGCTTTCCAGCGGAGGTGTGGAAACAGAGTTTATTCCACTATTTATGCCAATGTCCAGGCCTAACTAGAGCAGGATTTCGCTCTTTCGGTAAGCCTTAATGAAATCTCAGACATGGGGAAAAAAGGTTTACTGCTATACTTGGATATCATGAAATGAATCTGACTCACAAAAAAAAAACATAGTGCTAGTCAAATGGCGCTAGTCGCTTATTAGGATTATTTCTATAGACATAACCAGCTCAACAACAAAAACATACCTTATATTGTTTATATTATTGTTTGAAAAGTCCATGCAAAGTCAGAGATATGGACCTACCAGCGCGTATCGAAGTTATGTTTAGTTAGTGGCATTTCTTGGAAGAACACACAACAAGTTTCAGCCAGATCGGTGTATTTCTTTGAATTTGGCATTCGTTTAAATCGAGGAAATCGATTAAGTTTCCTTTTCCATTACTACAACGCAGCAGCTCACGCTTCAGCAGTTGTGGCCGCAAAGTTAATAGAAATAGGGCTCCAACTCGTTTCAGATGCCCATTTTTTTCCAGACGTGGCTTCCTCGTATATCTCGGACTACTATTTGTGCCCCAATTGGCAGAAATGGCCTGCGAGCAAAAGATTTTATTTAAACGTGGCGGTGATCCCACAAGTGAGTGGCTATTTTTTAGGCTTGGAGAAATCCTATTATTCGGAAGGGATTAACATTAGGGATTTACCATTTAATCCCAATCGGAGAAGCTGTAGGGACCTTTCAGAGAAGGATACTGTTGAGTACTTTCTCTGTAAATAACCGGGTTTGGCAGCTAGACGGCTAAGGTGCGACACTGGGTGCTCCTTTCTTCGACAGCCTCGGGCAGTGCGCCAACCTTAATCCCATCAATCTTCTCCATTATATCAACAGCTCTGGCTGGCTGTAGATATCAGCCTGTTGGGGGTCTCATAATGGTATCAAAACGGCGCTTTAGTGCTATTTGAGGAGTGGCCAGACTGGCACTTTAACCATTTCACCTACCTACCTAAGGGATTAACAATAGAATAGCGTTGAACGAAGTGTATGAGCCTAAAAGGAGGCTATGTTAGAAATTAAAAAAAATTGCTCTCAAGCAATTAAGTAGTTTTTATTGTTGCACGAACTTTTCAAATCATCCTCGTATAATGTTTTAAAATTTCCGCTTTTGTGCTTTGAAAGTAAGTTTTCCCTAATAATACCTGTTCGTGAAATACACTACCATCCGGCTTAATTTTTCAAGCTCGATTTTCTCTGTGACTCATTAGCTAGAGCGATTGATTCTCTTTTGCAAAATTTTAATCAGCTTATAAATTTCTAAACAATACATGCGCGCACATACACAAAGCATAGTTCGAACGCACCATCGAATATACCAACTACTGATATGCTTTTGCCACCATCCCGATACACACTTCACCTATTGCCAATGCTCATCACTCTGCTGCTCCCACGGTTGGTTGCTCGTATCGCAGCCGCATTATGATTAATTGCATTACTGATCGAACTCATGAATTTTGCCAATTTATAAAACATGTTCTCGCCATGGCAGTGGCCAAAGCCGAATACGTACTTTATAAAATTTTGGCCTACCACATGAGGCTGTGTGTGCGTTCGCTAAAGCTCAACATTGTGTGCATTCCATACAATTTCCAAACACTAAAATGTGAAACGTGTAGCATTTTGGGAGAATTATTACCCAAAATTGATTGTAATTAGGCGGTCGGTGGGTTTGTTGTTGTTGTTATTGGTGTTGCTGTTGCCATTTCGGTTATAGTAGCGGTCATCAACATCGGCATCTGATCGGTTATATTGCCCGTGTATGTATGTATGTAAATTACTAATATTGGCAGTACATCTTGGTTATATTGCTCACGCCACTTTGGGCAATTTTTGTTATGCGCATACAGACATATGTTGAGCTATGGCGCTTGCAAACATACTTACACATATGTACGACTACATATATATACATATTTACATACTAAGCGCTATTGCAAATGAACGAAAATGTTTGTGTGCTTGTGCATCCGCACGGCATGAGCCGCTGTGCTCTAATGTGCGCCATGTAGTTTGCTATGCGCCTAAAAGCATATTTAAATCCTGTGAGGCAACGCTTCATGTTGCTTTTCGCTTTGTGGTTTGGACGCGGTGACTGGGCTATGGTATTTACTATATGCCAACTATGATTTATGAAGTTTGACATTGCAGCGGCGAAGCTTTGTTTCATTTAATTGATGGCAAATGCAAATGTCAATTATGCGACATTATCTTATGCCTTTGCTCTAATGACATATGCTGTAGAATTTAATGCGATTAAGCGTTCACATTACGAATATAAATTTTGTATGTATACCATTGTGGTGGGTCTTATATTGTTTGTGACAAATTTTATTGATGAATTCTAAATTTTGTGGTCATTCAAATAAATGGAGTCAAATTATTGTGGCACCGAGTCGAGGTAGTGAGGCAAAAGTAAATTTTATTTATCACAAAAAATTCGATGCATGTATCACTTAAATCAATGCGCATCTATAGCATATTTGTGGCATAGTTTTTCTTAAAAAAAAACCTAGTGCATATACAGGATTTTCGGAGGCAGAATTACTAACTAGAAGCTAAGCTAAAAGATAGTTATTTATTGAAATATTACAAATAAGTCAAGTGTGGGTTTAATTTTTTAAAATGCATTTCCCTGCCATGTTGACCGCAACGTCGGATACACTCTCGGAATCTGGCCTCCATATTCCGCGCCACTCGCTGGCGAAGGGATGTCGAGATGCCATTAAGCTAGCAAACCATATTTTCTTTTAGTGCTGAGATGGTCGCTTGGCTTGTTTCATGGACTTTACTTTTGAGATACCCCCAGAATCCATCGAGATGGCTCAGTAGCCATCCAGATCGGGCCACTTAGCTGGCCAGCATATGACTCCGCAACGGCTTATCAATTGTTTAGGGAAGAAATCACAAAGTCTCGCCATGATTTCTCTGGTTGCGTGTGCCATGTGGCGCCATATTGCTGAAACCAAGAAACTTGAAGAAAGGAATCATGGCGTGATGATAGGCAAATTACACTAGTTTATGAATTTTCACTTTCAAAAATGGTCCTCGACCAAAAAACTTTTTTAAACTAATTTGAGGTCGCTGAAACCAAAAATGAATTTTATTTTTTTTTTTTCAAAGAACGGTTTCCGAGATATTCCCAAAAAACCTTTTTTTTGGGCAATAGTGCAGTTATTACCTGCAATCTCGAAAACAGTGCGCGCCATTTCTTTGAAGTGCATAAGTTTCTAAAGGCACACATCTAACCTACATGGCAATATATAATTCGTGTCAATGAAAGTCGTAGTTTTTACAAAACAGCTGTTGAAAGTAAAAAAAAGGCATTTTTGACGTTTTTTACTAAATTATCAAAGTTTATTAACTTTTTTCTGGAACAAAAATTTTTTTATATCGACATAAGATAGATTTTCTGAAAGGCAATTTTGTCACCTACATTTTAAGCCTAAGTTTGTCTGAATCGACGAAAAATTGTAGAAGTTATGACCCATAAAGTCAACACGTGTGATTTTGCAGCTTTTGACTTGGCTATGTTTGAGGTCGAAAATACGCTTTTACTCTCAAACTTCTTCTTGCAACCAGCAGTAGTCGCTCATCATTCCTTGACACCAAAAGCCCTTATAACGCTTTTCAATCGTAGCAATATCTTGATGAAATCGCGAATTTTCAATTGAGTGATTCACTGTTAAGTGATCCACGCATTTTGGGCATGCTCACAAATTTTTCTGGAACTTGGTTTATTTGTTATACCTATAAGCTGTAAGTTACAATAAGAAGCTTAATATTATCAGATTTACACAATGTTGAAAATTTTGGTAAGGAGTTTTTTAAAATTTCGTTTCAGAATTTTGATAATTTTTCTTTTATTATTGTTATATTTTTATTTTTTAGTATAAAATATACTTTGAAAAAAAATTTGTCTATAAGAAATATAAGGAGAGGAGCTTTTCACAAAAGGAACTTTTCAAAAAAGTAATTTTGGGTAGAAAAACTAAAGCAAGGCTAGGAACGTGACAATATCTAGACGGAGGTGGGGCCGAAGACGAAGAAAAGGGAGTGGAAAAATCACTGCTATGCATGCCTGGCAATAGGTTGGCTAAATTAGTAATGACGGGAAAGCCGATGACTACGAGGCCACCCAGATGCTCTGCCAAACACTGGAATGAGTGCATCCAGCTCTATCGATAACTAATCTTTTTTTACATTCAATATAATCCAAACAAGCCACAGGTCGTCCTGTGGATGTACAACACAGTGTTTTTGCTAATTTTATCGTATGGATGCCAGGTTTGGTGGGAAGCTCTCCGGAAAGGCTATAATATCACTTAACTGGGGAGGGTGCAATGGACTGCATATATTGGCATCGCCGGAGCATATAAAACTTGCCCCAGTGCTGCCCTAAATGTCGTTTTGCACTTACTTTCCGTCGATTTTCCCGTTATTTCCATCGCACCTCAAAGCGCAATCAGGTTAAAGGTGGTTGGCCTCTGGAGGCAATCTCTCAAGGGACATGTTAGCAAACTAGAGTTTGAGGGTAGTCCTAAGTCAATCTTTCCAAACATGCGGGGCGAGAAGATATTAACATTTTCTCCGATAGGCAAGCCGCGATCAAGGCTCTCACGACGCCATGGTGCAGAACGAAACTAGTAAGCTCCTGTGAGCAGAAGATCAAATCTCTTCAGTGTGCAGGTAATATTTCTCTAATCTAGGTTCCAGGACATATGAACATAGAGGGAAACGAAATTGCTGATGAGCTTGCCAGGAAGGGGACTGAATTGGCCTCAGAGACTGCCTACCCGGTCATCGGCATCCCTCTAACAGTGGTTAAAGGGGAACTGCAGAAATTATTTCTCAGGAAAGCGCAGAAAAGACGGAGCTCCGTTCTTCATGTGCTATTTCGAACCCTTTGAAACCCTTTTGCCCCCTTACGCCATACGGAGGACTCAGAAAGTCCTTTGCACTCCTCGCCATTCAATTTCTATACTCGTAGCTGTGTTTACCAGTCAGTAGTCGATCGGCACTCACGCGGATCAGCTAGGTTTACCATTTCTCCCCCATTACAGAAGCTGTAGGGCCCTTCAGAGAAGGAGACTGTTGCGTAATTTCTCTGTAAATGTCCGGGTTTGGCAGCTAGAGGACTAAGGTCACTGGGTGCTACTTTCTTCGACAGCCTGTGGCAGTGCGCCAACCTAAATCCCATCAATATTTTCCATTATATCAACAGCTCTGGATGGCTGTAGATATCTGCCTGTTGGAGATCTCATAATGGTATCGAAACGGCGCTTTAGTTCCACTTGAGGAGTACCAGACTGGCACTTCAACCATTTCCCTTACCTACCTACCTAATCCAAACAAATTGTATCTCTTGTACACAAATTGTTGAAGATTAAGATTTAATCCTATGATAAAGAAGAAAAAGAAGAAGCTTAACATTATTATAAGCCTTAAATCGCGGTTATACTACTTGTTCACATTTTAATGTACGAGACTGTATACACAATATTTTATATGTTTCCATTGCACTTTGTATTGTCTTGAGAAAAGTTTTTTTTTTAATAATCATTTTCTAATTAATTCATAATAATTTATTCACCCTTTTCACTGTGCACGCCAGTTATCTTACTCTATGCCATTGAATAAATAAAATCAACAATTCTTGCGCAACTTAGTCGCTGAAAACTTCCCAAGCAAAAGAGCTTGGTTAAGGTAAGAAACGGATTCGGAAATAATAAGCCAATGATGCGAGTCAACACACAAAGGACTTCGGAGTTTTCCCTCGTCTAATTTTCTTCTTTCATTTCGCATTGCTCTGAAAGCTATTTTTTGTGAAAGCAAAAGTCACAGCAACTTGCATTCATGCATTTATAAAATAAAAATTACTACATAGCAAATAAAAAACAGGTATATGTATAAGGAGTATACACGAAATAGTGGGTGCACCATTAAGACCGCTGTTGTATTTCGAAAGGAGTCCACTCTTTCAGCGTTATTTTTTGACAGCTGGGATGTGTGATCATTGAAGGCGAGTCAAGAGGAATGGTGAGAGTTTTGCGGGAAGAATTCGAACATGCAGTTATTACGTTTCACAGCGAAGTGTATAGTATTGGCTGGTAAGAATTGAAGCCAATAAATACCCATTTACATGCTTCTAACTGCTTTTCTTTATTTTCTTTATGCAGGTGGCAAAAAGCATTGAAAGTCGAAAAGTGTGAGACTTGTCTTTAGACTCAACCCCTAAAAACCCACTCCTGCCAGCTTCGTTTTGCTTCTGCGAGAGAACCATTAATTATGACTTCAAGAGAGGGGGAGCAACTTATTGCCTCTTCATGAAGATCTGCGCCGTCGTTCAGTGCGACAATTTGCCATATTACTGATAGCGGACCAATGTTCTTCTGAGTCAAGCAAAATATCCACTGCTGTGAAGATATGGAGAGTTAAGGGACCGGCTCGTACTTACCAAGGGATTTCGTGTATTTGCCAAAAAAATAATACTTTCATGTTCTGTTGCGATGGTTGGTTTAATTGGTGATTTGTCCAGAATCCAACTAGCGCTTCCGCACCATTTTGTTGCCACATCCTCATTACCAACTGGGGAGTCGAAAAAGCCTTTTCGTATTTTGTCAATAGATGTCGTTGGAGTCATCTATCTCCAGTGCTACCAATCACATTGTGTCATATCACATGGTGTTAGAAAGGTGACATTTTAAGCTTCATTTAACCAAATAAAAAATTAAATTCGGAGAAGTTGAAAAAAAGTTATAGCTGTTCAAAAATGAGTGAAAATAATGAAGAAATTCGCTATATTTTGAAATTTTTGTATAAAAAAGGGAAGAATGCCACGTAAGCCACCAATGAAATTTGTGAAGTTTACGGAGACGATGCTGTATCAGTTCGTGTAGCACAACAATGGTTCGCTCGCTTCCGTTCTGGAAATTTCGATGTGAAAGATGCACCTCCCTCCGGTCGGCCTATCGTTGAAAAAGTCGATGAAATTATGGAAAATATTAACCAGGACCGTCACATAAGCTGCCATGACATCGCCAAGACACTAAACATTCATCATCAAACGGGTTTGAACCATTTAAAAAAGGCTGGTTACAAAAAGAAGCTCGATGTTTGGGTACCACATGAATTGTCTATGAAAAATTTAATGGACAGAATTAACATCTGCGAGTCTTTGCTGAAACGAAATGAAATCGAATCATTTCTGACGAGAATGGTAACAGGAGATGAAAAGTGGATCAAATACGACAATAATGTGCGAAAAAGATCATGGTGCAAGGGTCGTGAAGCTCAACAAATGGTCGTAAAGCTAGGATTGACGCCTCGAACGGTTATGCTGTGTGTTTGGTGGGATTGGAAAGGAATCATCCACTAGGAGCTGCTCCAGCCTGCTCGAACGGTTGATTCTACACTTTACTGTCAACAACTGATGAGACTGAAGCAAGCAATCGAAAAAAAAAAACGGCCAGAACTGATCAGCAGAAAGGGCGTCTTCTTCCATCAGGACAACGCTAGGCCACACACATCTTTGATGACTCGGCAAAAACTGGGAGAGCTTGGCTGGGAAGTTTTGATGCATCCACCATATAGCCCTGACCTGGCATCATCGGACTACCATTTGTTTCGACCAATGCAGAACTCCCTTAATGGAGTAAAGTTGGCTTGAAGAGAAGCCTGTGAAAATTACTTGTCGCAGTTTTTCGCCGAGAAACCATAAACGTTTTACACTGATGGAATAATGTCTCTAGAAGAAAAATGGCAAAAGGTGGTCGACCAAAATGGTACATATTTGGTTTAATAAAGTTCATTATAAATATAAAAAAAATGAGTTGAAGTTTGATTAGAAATACGAAAAGATTTTTTCGACTACCCAATATTTCCGGTTCGTGCCAAAGGATTTTCTTCTCAATTTTAAGTATTGCCTTTCCTTTATAAATTTTAAAATAGGCAGTCTCAATCTAACCCCGTTTACTTATACTATAAATAAAATTCTTCTTTCAAGATTTTCACATGAAATTGCGCTTTTTCCTTTGATTAACTTCGTGACTTAAGTTTTCACTATGCATCAAAAAAATCAAAAAATAAAAAAATCAGAAAAATGAAATAAATGAAAATAAAAATAGAGTAACATAAAAGAAAGCGCCCTGCAAAATGCATTGAAAGCGTAAGTTAAATGCAACGCTGGCGAACAAAGAGCAGCAAATAGCGGTGACGAAAACTCGAGTGATGGAGGGGCGGTGTTGTGCATCGGTAGGGGCGTGAGTGGTCATGCAATTCGAATGGCATTAATCTTAAAAGTGCACAAGACGTCGTCTGCAGCGCTTGAAGCATCGAACACTGAACTTTGAGTTGTTAGTCGATGAGTGCTGTTCCGGCATTTGCTGGTGGCTGATTGAAGAAAAAATGCAATAATACGTTGGCGCTTGTGGGGTGGGAGAATTAACAAAACAAACAAAAAAAAAGAATAAAACGAAAAAAGGAAAATGAATGAAAACGGTGGAATAAATAAGTGCTTATATAAATAAATAAACAAACATAAGCCATTGTGTTGCTTACAAGGAGTAAGAATGCTTGAAGGTAGTAAGGAAATTGCTTGCCACCTACCAAACGGTATACGCAACAATACATACGTGCATAGTAGCTGGGCGCGTGCAACTATTTGCCAGCAAAACAACTTATATTGAAGCGTAGCATAATTATAGGAGCACAACACTGCAGTGACCACTCGAAGCTAGCGACTACTTTTCTGGAACGATTTTGTAAAGATGTTTTTATGCCCTTTATGCATGTTTCGGAAATGTTAAAAATCTTTAAGCGATGAAGAATTAATATTTCAGGTCCTGCTTTTGTGAGAATGTCAGGACTTTTCGTCATCAATTTGTAAGGTGGAAAAACGGGTTGCTGGATTTAAACGTGGCCGTTCAGGCCTTGAAGACAATACCACAAATCGTAGAAAAAATATTGGACATCGTATTGTTCACCGTAGTTGAATGGATTGGTGCGTGACTACCATTCGGAATTCAGAGGGAACGTAGGTTTGAATCTCGGTGAAGGGCCAGTGAAGAAAAACATTTTTCTAGTAGCGGTCGCCCCTCAGCAGGCGATAGCAAACCGCCGAGTGTATTTCTGGCATGAAAGTGTGTATTTCCTCATAAAACAATATCTGCCGTTCGGAGTCAGCTTGAGGCTGTAGGTCCTTCCATTTGTGGAACAACATCAAGACGTACGAGGAGGAGCTCGAGGAAACACCCAGAAACTGGTCGCACATTTGCAAAACAATGGAACAAAAACTTATTCGAATACGACTTTCTGTAAGCCTGGTTATTCAGCAAGCTCATGCCTAGAAATGGGCCAAGAAGGTTTTAGTATCAGTTTTTTGGAATGCAAGAGGAGTTTTTTTGTGTAATTCGGAACCTTTTAGACCAGTTGAAGGAAAAAAATCGTGTAAAAATACCCAGTTTGCAGAAAAAAAAATTGGAGAAAAAATTGCAGAAAACAAAAATTGTCACAGGAGGTTAAAACCCATGATTTAAAGTTCCAATTGTTGGAACGTCCACCGCATTCACCAGATTTGGTCCCAAGCTACTTCCATTTGTTTCCAGATGTAAGAAAATTCATGCGTGAAAAGAGTTTTTTTTATCAAAGGATAAGGTCATAACAGCTGTAGAATCGTATTTTACAGCTTCCTGATGCTCACTTCAGGGATGGAATTCATAAATTGGAATCACGTTGGAACAAATGCATTGATGTTGAAGTATGATTCTTATCGAACTGCAAAACTTTTTCAATAACCTGATATGTATGGCTTTTGTAGGAGGATGAATTATGTGGTGAAACATTGTTCAATAAGTCCTGTAGTGGCAGCACCCCTTAATAGAGTATTTGCGTGTTGCAATAAAATATTAATATTTTACTTAGTCTCAGTGCAGATGATCTAAATATTTTAAAAGCTCTTATCTGAGCGAGTAAATTTTTTTTTGTTTTAGTCAGGAGATGTCAAAAAAAATACCAGAAACATCATCAAAGGTGCCGTCATACCATTGGTAAGGCATGCTCCCACTAACACTATTCCTCTTCCTCGGCTGATTTCCACCCTGGGACCGCGCTAACATATCTTCATGTTATGTCAATTGACACAACAGGTTCCTGCGTCCAGGTTCCGCTCCTGTGAGCGCATGGAGACTTTACGCCATCGATAGTATGCACTCTTCCCACTGCCTTTTCAGCCGACTGTGGAGGACATAAAACATCGGAAAATGTACAATAGTCCGGTACTCAAAAACTATTGTCTTGGCTTCAGTTTGCGTCTGTATCTCTCGTCGGTTTGTCTTCAGCAGTTAATCTTCACTGTCCACCTGCTAGCAAAAGTACAAAAACTTAATAATAAACGAATAGAATATATTGTAAACTATATTACTTATAAGGTTCTCTGATTTTTTGTTTTTTTTTTTGCTTGAGTGAGTAAATATTTGATTCCATATTATCAGTTTATATGATAAGTCATAGCCATTTGCTTTTATGAAACGTATACTCGAAATAGTTTGAAACCACTTGAAACATTGCACCGGCAAACTTTAATAAAAATACAATTTTATGTCTTGAAATATATTTGCACAGTCATATTCTGTGCTTGCTATTATTCATCGTTTTAGTTTGGACTTTGCTCATCCATATACTCAAAAGCTGTTACGTACCTCTCTTGTGCGTTCTGAGCTGAGATATGTCATATTTATGTTAGGTGAGGAAGACATCTTTACATTGGATTGTTCTAAATATTTTTCCGATGCATCGAGTAGTTGTGAAAGTGAGAACAGTGGTTCGGGTAGTGATATAGAAGAAAGTTCCGATAGCGCCATATTTTCATTTGGAGAAGTTCATATTACTCAATAATTCGAAAAACTGTACAATTGACAAAAAAACTTCAGTGTGCAGGGTGAACGATGTGAAGTGTTACCAACTTTACACTGCTTTTATCTGTAAAACAGCTCATGACATCAACGTCAAAATTGTTCTAATGACAGTGCAATATATTGTTTATAAGCCATCAAAAGCATTTGCGTCTCAGTTTTGTTGAAGTTTTTTTTTCTGTGATGGAATTCAAAAGTAATAGTGTGGTTGCGTTATATTTGGCTGGAAAATCACAACCAGCCATTGTTCGTGAGCTCAGTCACCTCAAAGTGAATAAAATGTTTGTGTATCGCACTATAAAACGTTACAATGATACTGGTAGCATTGCCATACGCTATGGAGGTGGACCAAAAAAAACCGCAACAACGCCAGAAATGGTTTGGAAAGTAAAAGTTCGACTTGAACGAAATCCACGTCGAAGTGGAAGAAAAATGGCCAAAGAACTGAGAAGTATTCGACGCATTTTGAAAAATGAGCTTAAAGTCAAGGCTTACAAGTTCCAAAAAGCTCACGATCTTACACCCCAGCAAAAAAAGTTCGGTGCGAAAGAGCAAAGGAGTTGTTGCGCTTGCACGAACGTGGCGAATTTCCTTACATTGTGTTTTCTGAAGAAAATATTTCCCAATTGAGCAGTTCATAAACACTCGAAACGATCGTGTTTACTTGACCGAACGCTCATACGAGAATTTGAGCCTATGTATGGCCACTCGAAGCAATTCCCCATCGCAAGTAATGGTTTGGGCCGCAGTGACCGCTGATGGACGCTCTCCAATCGTTTTTATCGAGCCTGGTGTCAAAGTGAATGCGACTTATTATCGGGAAAGTATTTTAGAGCTGCTTTAGAGACACGCAAACATTTCGGTCGTAGACCATGGACGTTCCAACAGGACTCGGCACCGTCTCATAAAGCTCGTGTGAACCAAGAATGGTTAAAAAATCGTGTTCCACACTTCATTTCGTCCACACAATGGCTTTCGATTTCGCCAGACGCAAGTCCGATAGAGTACTCCATCTGGTCCATTTTGGAGAGCAAGGTGAGGACTAAAAATCATCCTATATCACCCTGTATATTGTAAATCTTGCATAATTTAACAACTGTATAATGTTTAATGCAGTAAAATAATCTAGAAAGGCAAAAATACAAGGACTATTCATTGTCTGCAGCAAAAATATGGACGAACCACTTTAAGAGCAATCATAGATTAACCTGGTAGATTGTCCGGGAACATGAAACAGCAAAGCCTTAAAAAAAAAAGTCAAGAGCAAAGAAAAAATTGCCCACACAAAGGTATGCCATGTTTGCAAATCACACAATAAAACAAGCGAAAGATCATGCACTAAAACAATTTTAGAATTACTATGACTAAATAAAAATATATTTCTTCAAACAAAACACATGGGCTGAAAGTTTGGGAGTGAGCACTAGTTTTATTGCATTCAGCTTTTTTCAGTTAGTACCAACCTTAAAAACACAGCTGTTAAAATCTCATGAAATTCTCTTTATTAGTTCGTGAGTTATTTTGCTAAAGAAGATTGATTTCACAACAGTAGATCAAAGAGAATTTCGGATTTTAGTTTTACACGGCTTCTTGATGGAAGTGAATACGTTCAAGCGAGGCAATCTCTTGAAAAGTGATCATGGGACTCCGCTCCATCAGCAACAATAATAAAACGATAGTTTGCTGACTTCAAACGTGGTCGTAGCGACACCGATGATGCACAACGCAGTGGACATCCAAATGAGACGGTAACACCAGAAAACACCAAACAATCCACAAAACTGTTTTGAGTGATCGAAAAGTGAAGTTGCGTGAGTTAGCTGACACCGCAAAAATGTTAAAAATGTTTTGTCTTTATATTGAGTGAGCATTTGACTATGAGAATGTTCTGTTCAAAGTGGGTGATGGATCTGAGCAGTGGTAAAACTACATTAATTAAACTTCGAATTGCTCCTACACCCACCGCATTCAACAGCTTTGGCTCCCAGCGAGTACTGGCTATTCTTCTTCTTAATTGGCGCAAATTGGCTACTGGCTATTCGCAGACCTAAAAACGAGGTTATCGCTGAAGCTAAGGCCAATTTTGCTGGTCCAACAAAAAAGGTATTGAAATGTTAGAGCGGTGTTGGAATGACTGCGTTTTTCTTTAGGGAAATTACGTTGCTAAATAAAGCTAGTTTTGAACAAAAAAACGCGGTTTCTTTCTTAGGTCCAGGACTATTCAGTCCGTGTGTTGTAAAAGTTGGTTAAGCTTCAAAGGCCGGTGATGATTTTGAATAAAACACATTTTTTTAAGAAATTATTATCATTTCTCTTTATCATAATAATACTGGTATAGCTCAATTACGTATGGAACAAAATATCGGCCAAATGGCCGCAGTGGCCTCGGCGGTACACCTCCATCTAAAACTTCGATGGCGCTGAGACATAATTTAGGTTCTATGCCGTCAATGTGCCGAATTATCTCATCCTTTAGCTCTTGAATTGTTGCTGGCTTATCGACATACACATTTTATTTCAAATAACTCCAAAGAAAGAAGTGCAACGGTGTCGTTGACGTTTAGGTGTGGGTCACATTCAACATCGGCCCTTGAAATTTAACCACCCTTTATTAATTAGAAAAAGTTATCGCAGTTTTTTTACACGCCTCTCAAAATAATGTTCAGGGCTTAAATCACTGGTTATATAGTAAATTTCAGCAAAACAGTAGCGGGCGACAATTTGTTACTATGACCTGTTGGAGGTCCGGTGATGTAGATCACACCAGATCACACCAGGAAATATAAAATAAAAAAATCCGATATTCGGGCTTGCTTCGCTTTTCTAACATTCTAAGGTCAGAGTTTGATGATAATTTGTTTATTAGTTTTTTATATACCCGTGTAAGGCGCTAAATATCCTTTATTAATGATACACAAAAATTTCCATTTTTGCATAAGAATAGGCCCCAACCTATGAAAAATTGTGTTTTCGATCCAAAGTCTAGATATTGAGAGTAAATTCAAAATTTCTAGCATGCAGTTTGTTTTCACCATGATGGAAAGAATAATGAGATGGCGCCTATCGTTGTCCCGTTACTTTGCTCTCAGCGAATTTGACAACGAGTTACGTGATTTTAGCTCCAGTATGACCAGATTACCATTTTCGTAACTTGATATAGCTTTTGTTTTGTTATTTGGTCTCGGAGTTTTAGTTCTTTCTTCATGACATTTTTCTAGCCTGTTCTAATTAAAATGTAATGTTTATAATTTTGTAAAATATACATTTTTTAAAAATTAGTTCAATAGTTCACTCAGTTTTATTTAGTTTTACTTTTTTTAACATATGTTGGCATTGCCCGCGATTTCAGGTGTTGTTGGCGTTCTTCTGCTTTCGGCAATACTGCACAACTTGGAAAAGCGTGACGTCACGTACTCTCTGATGGGCGCAATCTTCTTTCTATCATTCTTGTGTTTTCACTGTCATCCAGCGTAATTAGTGATTTTGAACTACAAGTCGCTTGTTTGCTGCAAGAACATTTTAAAGTAAAAAATAAAAAGTTGAAGTGAAACAGTTTTTAATTTACTAAGTAAAAGTGAAGTCACCCTCTGCGCTAATGAAATACCATCATGAATTTTTAGGCAGCAGAATTTTGAGCTGGAGGTAATTTCTACATACTTATAGTCCGGGAGCCAGGGGTCGATTTTGGACTGCGTTTTT
This sequence comes from Anastrepha obliqua, assembly GCF_027943255.1. Lineage (NCBI taxonomy): Eukaryota > Metazoa > Arthropoda > Insecta > Diptera > Tephritidae > Anastrepha > Anastrepha obliqua. Next base: position 101,370,352 of record NC_072896.1, on the reverse strand, counting down.
ATACCGTTAAATTCTTGACTATACTTGTGATTTAGCTTTTATGAATAACGAAAGTGAAAGTCAGCTGGCGCACCCGCGGTGGGTGTGATTGTGGGAGGGTACGAAACGTGTCGAAAAATTTCTACCAACTCATTTAATACAGGCTAGAATTTTTTTGTGTATTGTTGACATTTAGTAGAATAAAACAAAATAGTCAGCTGCGCCGTAGAGGGGGAAAAAGGCGTCAGCTAAACAGGCGAATTTGTAAAATAAATTAAATTAAATTAAATTATAAACGGAGTTGACATCAGTATTATATTTTCATATGTGTCCAAAATTATGTGAAAAAATTTCATTCGGCATAAAGTAGCTTTACTTTTTAATTTATTTTGCAAGTTCGCCTGTTCAGCTCACATATTTTCCCCCTTCTACGGAACATCCCACGCACGTACCCACCGCTACTGAGCCAGCTGACGGTTGGTTTCGTCATCCATTGGATGACGTCAGCTTTCAGTTTTAAAATCAGTCGCCATGAATTGATAAGGTCAAAATGACCCCTGGCTCCCGGACTACTATGTCATCATGAAATCGAAAAACACGTATAAGGTTTTTTATGCCATTATTCAAACTCTTATTTGGCTAGTTAAGTAAAGCTTCAAATTCCAAAATTTCAAAAAAAAAAAAAAATAAAATAAAAAAAAAAATTTATTATATTAATTTTCAAGTTTATACAAATATTTTCTAAATCCAAACTTTACGTAGGGTATTCTAATATTGCTTTATGTAATAAAGTCTCTCCATTGCCTTCGAATGCAAGTAGTCATAAGTGGGTATTTTTCATTTTTCGCTTCATGGCACTGTGTCAATTCCATTTAGTCGCTCCTCGCGTAACTATTTTCCCATAATTTTCTTTTGTTTGCCATTTACAAGTACTTCAGAATTTATTTATGCATTCATTCCTTTCACTGTTTGTGCGCAAATTTGTCATTCGTTTTATTGTCTGAAATAATTTAAGTCGCATAGATCTTTCATGTAAATATTTGGAGTACTACGAGTATACAAGCACAACGAAGTGGCTCCCGCGGTGACGTTGATGCCGTGGCTGCGGTCTAGTGTCGCGGTCGCGCGATGTTTGGCGGTTCACCTTTTTATCTCTTTTGCATTTCTTTTTTACAATTGTCTTACATTGCCCTACCGTTCATTCTTCGTATTACACTTTACGCCTTTCACCCGTAGTTATTTTTCTTTTGCATTTTATCGCTGCGGGCTGAAAACTTTTGCTTTGATAAATATATATTTTATTCTTGATATTTTTCCACTATTTTTCTTGTTCCGATAAAATGAAATTCTCGTCTCTCAGCTTTCTTCCTTTGCTGTGCTTTAATTTGCATACACTGTGGAATATGTATATACATATGTACATATGTATGACTAGATCTATTTTTTAAACGACGCGTCACAATTTCTTTCCACTTGACGCTGACTTCACGCTTTTAGGTATATACAAATTTCTTTAACAAATATACAAATTTCTATATCGTTTCGGGAATTGCCATTGTCTGAGTTTCTTTTATGAATGCAGCCCCCTCTTCAATGAAATCTCCTTTGCTGTTATTCTTGCTTCAGCTGGCAATTTTCCTTGTAGATTTCACTACTTGGAAATATTCGTTCTTAAAGCTCATAGTGCGGCTGCGATATTGAGCTGTCTTTATCAACAGCGTATGTGTGTGTGTGTTTGTGTGAGAATGCCCACTTGCATATGTGCAGCTGTGTGTGCCTGTGCTCCAGACAGTTCTTGGCGTTATGGCAATGAGGTCAAAAGATATCCTGAATTGTGTCATTTCGAGCGATTTGAATTTTATTAAATATCTATTATTCATTTTAATTAGACAGTTTGAATGAATATTCTGCAAGGCGCGAAAGCAGCATTCATTTTGAAATATTTAATATTTAATTATATGCTTTAGACCAATTAAGAAATTCAATTTCGTTTTGCTTAAGTATCTTTACAAGAGGGCGGCAGAGATAATTTTGGTACTTGTTAATTACACTAAACAACATAAAAAGTTGTTCAGGCCGATAATTCCAGCAGCTCCCGTAATGCTGTAATGTAATTATTTAAAATTACATATCTTTCATATAAGTAAACAAAAAAAAACTTAGATTTTCATGCCAATCTGCTAAAAATGTTTTCTTATGTATTACACAATGCGACAAAAATTAATTTTTTTTGTATTCAGAAAAAACTTCATATGCAGGTTAGGCTATAGATTTAATCGCGTACTCAGCTTTTCATATGCTTATCAATTTAACTTTTCAAATGACTAAACTTTCAAATAGGACATAGTAGCATCTTGAAGCAGATCTCCTCTTCCTTCCCTGTTCTTCGCACTGATCTCTCCATTCGCAAACTGTGTTTTGAGGGTTGTGCTAGGGCTATCTTTCCGAGCAGGCAAGACTGGAAGGAGGAGAGAGTCGGCACGGATATAGGTACCTCTGTTTTCACTGACGCTTCCGAAATGGAATCTGGAGTGGGAGCGGAGGTTTTCTCTAAATCAGCCAGCATTTCGGTCTCCTTTAAACTGCCGGAAACGAGCAGCGTATTTCAAGCAGAGGTCTGCGCGATCCTGCAGGCAGGCAAAAGGGGTCGACAGAACCGGTTTCAGCTGTCCCCCTCACACACATCGGTATCCCTTTGTCCATTGTTAAAGGGAAACTACACAATTTCTTTCTAAGAAAAGCGCAAGACAGATGGCTGTCTGTCTCATCGTACGCTATTTCGAAAACACTATGGCCCCAATACGATAGAAACAGAACGCTTAAGGTGATGGGAATCCCCCGCCATTCAATTTCCAGACTCATCGCGGTGTTCACTGGTCACTGGGTGATCGGTACTCATGCGGAAAAGCTTGGAATTCCGTACAACCCCTATTGCCGAAGCTGTGGGGATCCTACAGAGAAAGAGACTGTTGAATATTTTCTCTGCAAATGTCCAGCTCCGGCGGCTAGACGCTTGAGATTCCTTAACGTGCTCTTTGGGGATGACTTGAAGAAATTCTCCAGCCTAGATCCCTTTTCTCTCCTCCACTACATCAACAGCATTGGATGGCTGTAGAAGGTTTTCTCTTCCCATAATTTTTCTTTGCACGGGTAATGGTCCACATTATGCTATCAAAACGGCACGTAATTGCTACTTGAAGTGTGCCTGTGGCACTCTTGCCATTTTACCTACCTACCTTAACTTTCAAATAGAAAAATTATGTATACATAGGTATCCATTGCGTATACTTTACTTCATAGGAGGAAAGTTCAACTACAGTGCGTTAAATATGATACTATAGCAGACCCTGTGTGACAAGTTTTGACTATTTATTTTTTTCTTATTTAATTTAATTTGTGGCACTTATAGCCATATAAAAGAAAAAACAAAAATAGAATAAAAAAGTGTTCGTGAAAATTTCAAGTTTTTCTAGATAAATTTGTGGTACGCAACTTTATAAGCCATGAAATTTTGGTGTAATGAAGTGCAATTTTCAAGTAGCGCAAAAATCTCACTGGCTCTTAAAAATTTAGTGTGCTGGCGCTCTGTGCAGGAAGAAACTGTGTACATATGTATTAAAAAAATTTTTTTGAAAACTTTATTGTTTGAAATTTGAAAAATTAAATTGATAAGGAATTGAAACACTGAGTATGTAGCATTTCTATATAAAATCTCCAATTTCACGCGCATACAAGATCTTTCCTGGATAACTTTTGTTGTCGCAATGTGTTATAGAAAATCACCAAAAAAGGCAATGTTTATTAGTTTCATCGCGCTGTCCGCAGACAGTGTCACAGAAGCTGTTTGGGTGGCATCGTATGCTATACGCAATGGTCAAATGCTAGACGGCTCGGGGTTAAAATTAGCGAGGAGGTCACTATCGGCTAGACAGATTTCAGCATGAGTTGTAAGCTCACCAATGTCGCGAATATCCCACAGTGTGAGCTCTGTGAATTTTTCTATCCCTGCTTTCCACTTAATAATTGCCCCACTGCAGGTAGAAGTTTATAGGTGGTTTGCGCCAGAAGACTCGCTTAGTTGAAATAACAAATCTCACTGAGCCGTTTTTCGGACTTTTTGTACCATCGAACTCCTGCCTTTTAGAGTTTCTTAATTTTTTACAATTTTGAGAATATCTGCAAAAGAAAGATTCCCTGATTTCTTAATAACTATAGTGTCGGGCCGTGTTGGCTTGCTTTTCACGCGTTTTTGCTTCACGATTTTTCTCCATTCTCCTACCTGATTGGTCGCAAGCGCTTTAATGTATGCTGGTTTAGTATTTCTATATTTTTAAGGACAGTGTTTTTGTTGTTCTCTACAGCCAATACCAAGTTATCCTTCTTAATTGATTGGGTGAAAGGGGCAAAAATTTCCGAACGGTTTCCTATCGTATCTGCGATTCGATTGGTTGCTCAATTGCTCTCAGTCAGCGGCCTAGCTCTTTTTGCTTTCTCATTCACAGCAGTCGCTTTGTGTTGCTTGTGTGACTAAGGTCGCCGTTGTTTTAGTGCTGTTTCATGCCGTATCTCTGCTCTCAACTCTATTAGAAGAAGAGCTTACATATGACGGAGAGACTGCTTCTTCCATATTTTTAAGGACAGTGTTTTTGTTGTTCTCTACAGCCAATAGCAAGTTATCCTGCTTAATTGATTGGGTGAGTGGGGCAAAAATTTCCGAACGGTTTCCTATCGTATCTGCGATTCGATTGGTTGCTCAATTGCTCTCAGTCAGAGACTTAGCTCTTTTTGCTTTCTCATTCACAGCAGTCGCTTTGTGTTGCTTGTGTGACTTAGGTCGCCGTTGTTTTAATGCTGTTTCATGCCGTATCTCTGCTCTCAACTCTATTAGAAGAAGAGCTTACATATGACGGAGAGCCTGCTCTTCGTTTGCTAATTTTAATGCCTTAGCGCATCCATCATCATCTTCGTGTGTATGTGCTTGTACGAATGTGTGAAATGATCGTGCAGATTTCAGTTGCCGAATCACCTAAGTGACATGATAGCAGAAGTTCAACTCCATAGTTAAAGACTATTTCTCCATAGTTAAAGAGCAAACCTTATCAATCTATCATCCTTGGGGTGGTCATCAGGTATGGTGAAATACAAAAATGTGGTCGTTTATTTCACACGTATTCACACACTCGTTCAATCAGTCGTTGTTCAGGCGGGTACCATGGCAATGGGGGGCTATCTGGCTATGTTAATTTTTTTTCGTATATCACCAACATAACGGTCTGATATTGACCACATATGTAAAATCTTTTCGTCAGGCCTAAATAGTACAAACTAAATATATTTCTATCTATGGGCTTTCAAAGGATCCGTTCTTCTGAACGTTCCAAGAAATATTCCAATACGTCTTTATTTTTATCTTGAATATACTTTGGGTTAACTTCTTTCATAGTCCTTGATAGGAAATGCTGCTCAGTAACAGGTCTACAAAAATTGTTGCCGAGTGCGAGCGTTCTGTAGTCACTCGGTTACAAAATCAGATAAAGAATATATTTTAAATATTTATTCGTTAATTGCCTTCAATTTTGTTGAAAAACTAACCCTCATTCTCTTTTTTTTTATTAGACTAGAAAACAAAATTGTCTCCCACTTCACTAAGTTTTATCGATCGTAGCCTGAAAGTATCATCTCTAAATAAATTGCTTCAAAAGCGTGCAGTTTAAAAGCTAAGCACTAGCAATTTAAATGTTTAATATCACAAAAAGTTAATCGCTTTTACCTAAGCGTAAAACAAAAAAGTTCCGAAATTCCTTGATGAACACAACACCGCCCAACAACCCAAAAACGAATACTGGCGGAACTATAGATGGCAATTTCGGCTTTGGCATTTGGCTTGGCTTGGCTTACCACGCAGATGCGTAACCTTAAGTTTGTCGGTCGACCATGGTCGACCACGTCAGCAGGGCAATGGTTTCGTTGCTACACACTTAATTACATACACAGTAATGCAAAGTTGAGTGGAGGGGCAGAGAGGAGCGTAGTGCAGCAAAGTCTAACATTGTCGAGCAACAGCAATAAAGCTGAATGCTGATAAATATTGGTAGTAAGTTGCTGGCAGTCGCAGCTGAGGCATGCGAGGTGTACACGCACACACCCATAAACGCACTTTCATTCACTATCGCATACTTGCATACTTGCATACTTATTTACATACACATACATGCATACTCTTACACATTTTGTAGTGTGCATAGCGCTAGTGTACACACAAATACATATGCATGCAAGTGCATATGTAAATAAATAGATCGGTTGCTTTGCTTACCAAGCTGGTGGTGCTAATTTTGTGCCACAGCAGCGACCGAACTCACTAAACTGGCAAGCGAGTAATTGCCCATGGAGTATGGAGTTGAAGGGAAGGTTGGGTTGGCAGCAGATTGGTTTTGCAGTAATATGCAGTTGGCGCTATTGGTATTGGAGTAGAAGATGCGTACCCGTTAGAAAATATCAAAGCACATGAAAAATTATTTAAAGTTTACAACTAATCTGATTTCGCAATTGTAAAGCATTTCGCTACCCATGGGTTGCAGGTTTTTGGATAGCTAAAAGGGCTTAGTTTCTAAAATTATTTGCTGAATATTTTCCAGCCAATAGTTTTAATGATGTGGCGTAGCAAACAATTGGTGAAAAACCGTAAATTCAAAATTTGCTGAAGCAACCACTTTCCCCGATCAGCGTCTGGTTCAAAATGTCATTAATGATTTTCATTAATTGGCACATATTTTAACTAAAAACAGAAGACAATCGGACGCTTGCACTAACATTTAAACAAAGTGCAAGTACAAAAAAAAATATATATATTTTTTTAAATAATCGAAAAGTCGAAATAAAGGGTCGTTAAATTTCAAGGGCCGATGTTGAATGTGAACCACACCTAAACGTCAACGACACCGTTGGACTTCTTTCTTTGGGGTTATTGGAAAGAAAAGGTGTACATCGATAAGTCAGCAACAATTCAAGAGCTAAAGGATGAGATAATTCGGCACATTAACGGCATAGAACCTCAATTATGCCTCATCGTCATCGAAGTTTTGGACCATCGGATGGAGGTGTACCGCCGAGGCCGCGGTGGCTATTTGGCCAATATTTTGTTCTACACGTAATTGAACCATATCAATATTATCATAATAAAGACAAATGACAATAATTTCCTAAAAAATTGTACGAGTATTTTATTCAAGATCAACACCGGCCCTTAAAACTTAACCACCCTTTAGATAAGGAACTATTTGTATTTGGTGGTCTTTGGAGGTGGGTCGCTGAGACCAGCCCTTAAAATTTAACCACCCTTTACCTCGGAAACGGTTACGTTCTGGACGTCATGTTTTGTGAACAAATCAATTAGAAATGTCGTAACAATAATGTCATTAAGTACCTAGAACTACTTTCCTGGTAACCCTGTATACTGTGGGTTTCATATCGCCAAGTTTTGACAGTTTATTTGACGTGGCATGAACGAAGCAGATAGCCATTAATTTTGAAATCCAGCGGTGAAGACTGCGGAAACCACATGGATATATCACAAAAGCAGCACGAGACTGGAACCTGCAAGGCAGTCGGAGATGTGGTAAGCCATTTAACACGTAGAGGCGACTAGTGGAAGCGGAAGCACTACAGCGGGTCGCACTTAGCGAAAAAACAAAATAAATAAATCTCATTTTAAGTTATTTATTGAGGCTTTTTGTTTCACCTAGGAACTAGGGGAATATACATATATATATTTATATATTAGGTGCGCAACTAAGTTCACAGTAGATGCCGCCGGCAGTCTGTGCTAGTCGATTCTAACGTAACCCAAACGTCATAAACCAAGCTGAGACATATGGTAAACAAACTGCTTCGACACATTAGTGATTTCATATACATATACTTTTCATATACTTTTGGTTTTGTGAAAAAATCTGAAGCTATGCCGAATAATCGTCATTTGCAAGAAGTGTTGATTTTGCTTTTTCATTCGAAAAAAAACGACGCCTGAAGCGCATCGAGAGCTACAAAAAGTTTATGGAGATGCTGCTTTAAGTGAAATAACGTGCCGAGATTGGTTCCGTCGCTTCAAAGACGCTGATTTTAATATTGACGACCGTCCGCATGAAGGAAGGTCAAAAACCTTCGAAGACGCTGAATGGGAGATATTGCTCAATGAGGAACCGTGTCAAACGCAAGAAGAGTTTGAGTTTGCTTCAGTATTAGGAGAATGGGAATGATTCAGAAACAGAAACAGGGGACTTGGGTTCTTTATGAGTTAAAAGCAAGGGATGTTGAACGTCGTATTTTCGTCTGTGAACAACTGCTTCAGCGGCAAAAAAGGAAGGGGTTTCTTCATCGCATTGTGACGGGTGCAGAAAAATGGATTCATTACAGCAATCCAAAGAAAAGGAAGTCATGGGAACTGCCCGGTCATGTTCCTACGTCGTCGCTTCGGCCGAATATTCACGCTGCGAAGGTTATGCTATGTATTTAGTGGGACCAAAAGTTGGTGTTATTTATTATGAACTGTTAAAACCAAGCGAAACGATCACTCGGGATCGGTAACGACTTCAAATGAAGCGATTGAGTCGAGCACAATACGCGGAGAGGCATGAAAAAGTAATTCCACAGCATGAAAACGCTCGGCCTCACGTTGTCAAACCCGTTAAAACCTACCTGGAAACACTGAAATGGGAATTCTACCCCACCCGCCATATTCTCCAGTTCCATTCATATGAAGACATCAAAAAATGGTTTGATAGGTGGAAATATGAACTGTTTTACTGCGACGGTATAGGAAATCTACCAGAAAGATGGGAAAAAGTAGCAGCCAGTGACGGGCAATACTTTCAATGATTCACTTGTGACCATTTTTTCAGAACTATATATCTTTTATTTAATTTTCAAAATTTTAATATCAACAAAATTTTTAATGAATTTGAACTTTTGTTTCCAGAATTAAAAAAAAAAAACAAAATAGGAGTATGCAGTTTTATATCCCACTGAATTTGTATAGAATGGGACATCAGGCGCTCAAAGGCGCTACTTGATGGGTAACGGAAAAACGTCTCTATGTTAGTTGCTTTGATCGCAGGTCACTGTATCCTAGGCCGACATGCTTAGAGATTGAATGTAGCTCAATTCGATTATTGAAGAAACTGCAAGAATGAGAAGGAGGAGGAGTTTGTCAGACATTTTCTCTGTCACTGTCCTGTGTCGGATTCCACTAGGTTTATATACTTTTACTCATCGTTCTCGAATGATACTGATGACGTTTGGGATATAAGTGTCGGCCGGATCAATGGATCGGCAACGGTTTAAGTGAGTTAGTTTAGAGACCGACTGCTACTTCTACCTACCCACCTACCCATAACACATAGTTTTTATATGCTTGGAAGATACATTTTTACTTGAAGATCTCAATAGATGTCTGCATAAATTTTCTACCTGAGTAGATTCTTAAAATTTTCTTGAAATACCTCGTAACAATAATATGAAGAGTATCGGAAAACGCATAGGGCTTTTAAAAATAATAAAAAATAAAGGGTTTTCCAATAACGGGTTTAACGGTGATTAACGATTTTTTATGGCCGAAATTGGATGGTATTGATCTGAACAAGGTTAATTTTTAACAAGACGGCGCTACGTGCCACACAAGCAACGAAACTATTGATCTTTTAGGGGAAAAGTTTCCGGACCGTGTTATCTCTCGAAGACATGATCACAATTGGCTACCAAGATCTTGTGATTTAATTCCCTGTGACTGATTTCTTTGGAGCCACGTGAAGGAGAAGGTCTACGCCAACATCCCAGGGTCGATTCAAGACCTCAAAGATGAAATTCGTGATGCTATCGAGGACATAGGGCAGCCTCTTTGCAGTTCGGTTATGGAAAATTTCATGAAAAGGAAATTGTCCTATAAGCGTGGTCGTGGTGGTCATTTGCCTGATGTTATTTTCCACTATTAACGTCATACCTTCCTCTTTATAATGAAATAAACATCCGATCATTTGTGTTAAAAATAGCATTTTTCTTTGAATATCAAAATAACACCTCTGATTGGGAAACCCTCTAATTTAATCCTAGCGCCACCGACTAAGTTAGTTTTTCGTCAATACATTCACTTTTGTCTGGGTAAAAATTATTCCAAATATAAGGTGAATCAGGCAATAAATCTGATATTTTAAAATATCTGAATTTTAGCACCTTCTAACTTTTTCTTCGACAAACACAATCAGTTGTGGGGTCATATGCCCTTAGTTTGAGCACAGTCGGCGAGCTGAATTTTGAGTATTTGATCTTTGAAGCACAAGGATAAGGTTCAATTTCGTTGAAATGAAAAGTTATCGCAAAATCTGTCCATCGAATTATCTACTACTCGTAGTACCAAACAACCGAAAAGATATGGGTAGTGGTAAACAGTTCACACTGCCTATCCTTGGCAGTGTCTCTCCACTGAAATTCCCCAGTTTCAGTTGTATGGCAAAGAGAAGGAACGCGAACTAAACATCATTCTACTTAAAAAATTTCTACAAGCGAAGCCGTTTAATAAGAACAGTTTTTCCTACGGGGTCATTTTATTCATACGAAGGAATATTTGCATGCAGCTGTGGGGAATTGAAGATAGTTTGCATGGGTTTGATATTTTCCGAAAGAAAGCAACTATGTACGCCAGAGCTGTGTGGTTTTAAAAGAATTTAATAAGAGTAATTGGACTAAAACTTCGAAGTGTTTGATGAAATTTGTATAAGAGATTTTTCAATACATGCAGGTGTGTTTATTTAAATATGAGACAGAAAGAACTGTAGTGCTCTGCTACAACTCAAAAGCTCCCGAAATATGCTTACCTTTATAATGGGCAAATATTTGGAAATGGAAATAAGTTAGTTCATAGCCACCTAATGAGTTGCATTTAGTTGCTTTTAAAAAATGCGAACACATTTAATTTGCATTTGTGCTATGCAGGTAGTAATCCTGCTTTTTGCGGTAGTAATCTTTTGATTCTTTCCACTCCATGCTTGGCCTCAAGTGCTATACGTTTCAGAACTTAAGCGTTTTTTGCAATACGCGCCCGAAAATCTTTAACGCATACTTTTCATATCTCAATGGCTCGTCAAGGGCGTTGCATGTTAGTGAAAGAAGTTTGTGGCGAGACCAATTTTTCTTTTGGTGGCTCTGTTTGCCAACAAATTTTGGCACAAGTGAGGGACGAAAAATCGGTAGCTGAATGTTAAGAACACAATTAAATGATATTTCGAGGCAGTTTCGTCAGACTTTGACAGTTTTTTGTGGGACTTGAACTTATTAATTTCGATTACAAAGCATGTATTTGAAAGATTTGCGATAAATATTCTGCTCGCCTACAAGTATGCTATTAGTTGCGTATTTCCCTTATTATTTCATTCATCTAGTCAATGTCTGTACCTCTCAAATAGCTTATGAAATAGTGAATTGGGGGTTGAGGGCGAAAAGTAGTGTTGTGATACATTGTTTTTATTGTTTAAGAACACTTATCAAAAATAAGGGTTGAACTGCGTCTTACAGGAGAAAGAAAATACAAATTTTTTCGGTTAAGAGTTTTTAAAAGTTTGATTTTTTTAAATAATTTTTCTTAAGCCCTGTTTTGGCGTTCTTCGGGTAATGATCAAGATTTTCTGCGTTGTTCCAGAAATATCTTGAAAAATAAATTTTTTTAACATAAGATCGTTGCTTAGACGAAGTATAATACAAATTTCCTACGTCATTAGTTTGAAATCTTTTTTTAATCAAAGCCCGAGACTCGGGTGAAGCATAACACTATTTTTATTGTTCAAGAAAAATCTTCAAAAGAAAATTCTTCAAAAGAAAAATTTGAAAAGAAAGTGACCGCATCTTATAGCCATTAAAATCAAATTTTTCTGCGTCAACATCTTAAAGCTCGTTTTTGTGGCTATGTGCAACAGTTTTTTCGTTTTTTCAAGCAAAAATCTTCCAAATTCAGAATCTTTATGAAACATTAAGTAACTTTCTCAATTAGCAGAGAAAAAACCCGAAAATTCTACGCCACTAGTTTTAAAAAAAATTATTTTCAGTAATATTTTTTCGAGCATTTTAAAACTTATTTTTGGGTGATGTGACTTTTTTACGTTGTTTAAGAAAAAATTCCAAAAATCTAAATTTTTGAATCTAAAATAATAACTTCTTCATATAAATTATTCTGTGTTAATTTTTGATTTTTTGATTAGGTGTTAAAAATTTTGATTTTCCATAATAATTTTCTGAAAATTTTTAATTTGCTATGATTAACTAATTTATTTGTTGCTTAAGAAAAATCTCCAAAAATCAAACTATGAATAAAAAGTGACTGTATTATAAATTGGTAGCAGATAAAATAAAATTTTTTGGGTAATTTTTTTTTTAATTCTTGTACTTTACAATAATTTTTTGAACATTTTAATTCCTGTGTTTTGGGGGCATGCGCAACAAATTTTTTTGTTGCTCAAAAACAAAAAAATGTTCGAAATTCAAAAATTTTTTTTCAAGATTATTACATTTTATTTATATGGAATAACGTTGACGAAAAAAGTAGAAAACACAATATTTTTTTTCATTTCATATTAAATTTTTCAAATTTTTTATATTTTTATAGTTATAGTTTTTCGAAATATATTATATACATATTTATATTATAATATATATATATTTATATTATTATATATATATTATATAAGTATTGAAAAACAATTTTCTTAACACAAAGTGACTACGTCAAGTGGATATGGAAAATAAAAATCTTCTGCGTTATTAGTTTTTTTATAATTTTAATTTTTCGATAATTTTTTGAATTCGAATTTTTCGAAAATTCTTATTGGTTGCTTACAATTGTTATTTTTCGATAATAATTTAGCGAACTTGAATTTTTCGAACTCGAATTTTTCGAACTCCAATTTTACGAAATCGAATTTTTCGAAAATTCTTACTTATTATACTATTTTTTTAATACAGCGCACGCTCGAGAACGTGAACACTGTAAAACGTGAACAAACCCAAAAAGCTCTATAGCATGAACAATAAACGTTACAATTATTGGAATGTAGTTAACATCGATCTCAAGTAATTCTGAAATTGGGGAATCTCCTAATTGTAAAATAGGTACTTTATTCGTAATTGCGTGGAAGGAGTAAAATATCGCGGTTTTGGTTTTGCAAAGAGTGTTTCGTCTTATGTTTTCTGGTGAAAATGAGTTCTAACAACCCGTGTGCTTGTCATTAAAACAAAAGGCTGAAATTCTCGGCTTTTTAAAAAAGGCTGCTCTGTGACGATTTAGCAAAGAAATATAATGTTGCTGAATCAACAATATGTAACATTAAAGCGAAAAAGCAAGTGATTTTAAAAGGCGTAAGCAACACGTATTGTGCACCTGGAAATAGAAAAACACTGCGTTCTTCAGAGTTGCCCAAAGTGGAGAGAGCTCTTTATCGTTGGCTTATCCGAATGCGAGATAAAAAGGGGCCAGTAAATGCTCTAAAGTTGAAAGAAAAACACTGCATGCAAAATTTAAAGAAAATGAAGCAAACTTCTTCGCTAGTGATGGATGCCTCCAAGGATTCAAGAAAACGTACGGTATTCGTCTTCTTAAAATATCAGGCGAAAAACTGCCTTCGCCACCTCAGCTAGTGGATCCGTTTAAAGAAAAACTTAAAGCTAAAATGGCCGAATTGGAGTCGTGCAACGATCAGTTGCTGATGAGTCGGGTTTATTCTGGAGACTTTTGCCAGAGAAAACGTACGCGTGAAGTTTGGAGAAGAGAGCCGCAGGGGTGAAGTCCGAGAAGCAGCGAATCACGTGTTTATGCTGTTTAAACGCCAGTGGATCCCACAAGCTTAAGCTTTTGGTAATTGGAAAGGCGAATAATCCACGCTGCTTTAAAAACTTTCAGTGTCCCACCGACTATAAGAGCTCGAAATCCGCCTGGATGACGTCGGCTATTTTCAAGCAACGGTTTCATGAGTCATTTGTTCCACAAGTGAATATTCCTTTTAAGTTTTGTCCGGTTTTTAAGGTTAACTGGTTGGTTTTAAGGTTACATCGCTTTTAAAGGAGAAAACCTTACCAAATAAAGCTCTCCTCCTAATCGACAACGCTCCTTCTCACTCAAATGAAGCTGAACTGACAAGGGAGAATGGGCAAATTTCGGCAATGTTTATGCCACCAAACGTTACTCCCCTCATTCAACCGATGGATCAGAATGCAATTAAAATCACTAAGTTGCATTACAGAAACAGCCTTATATTTAGCTTCAATAGCAGAGACAAAGTCTGATTTGCTCAAGTCGTTGAAAAAAATTAACTTAAAAACAGATATAAATATTTTGGATGCGGCTTGGTTTCGTGTTGGGAAGCAACATTAGCTAAGTGCTGGAACAGTATTTTAAATTTTGGCGGTAAACAATGATGATCCCGAAGATAATGCTTCGTTGGCGGTTTTAAAAGCAAAACGGGAAGCTGAACTTCGCACCTTGATAAGCAACACCGTCGATCTCCTTAGTAGTTTAAATCCTAAGGTTCGTTCTTGTTCGCAGATATGCTCAAAGATATGTATGTGGGTTATTGAAAAAACTTTTTGAAGTGAAAACTTCTTTAGAATCGTTGGGAGTGATTTGAGGAAAAGTGAAACGAAAAAGCGACCCTCTTGGCTACGAAGCGTTATATTAATATATATGTTGATATAAACGTAGCGACGAACTAAATAAAAATAACTTTTATTTTTTTTTGTGATTCGAACCAAGGATTTTGGATCGGAAGCTCACATTGCTAGTCGATCGGCTACCGCGCCATGCTGTCATCGCTGGCCTAAAAGTTATTTAGTTACGAAGCGTTATATTATATGTTGATATAAATAATTTTTGTGAGCGTGTAATTCTCAAAAGGTTTATTAGAAAATCTATTGAAGTAGGTAGTGTGGTATCTGTTCGTATCAGCTTAACATCTGATAGATCCTCCGTCGGAGGACAACAAATGTTAAACTGATTTTTGGAAATGGGCGGAGTGTTTTAAGGGCTTGCTCCACCTCTGCCACGGGTTGACCCGGTATTGCAGTACCGCCGGGATTTCGGCCTTGAATAAATACAAGAAGAAATATACTAATACATTTAGCTTTGGTGGGAAGAGCCATAAATTTTTATATGAATACATGTAGACGAAAATGGAATTTGTTTTTTTTTTTTTTGAAATTTGCATTGTAGGACATTTCTGATTATTTATTGAAAACAGTTTTTTGGTTTAGATACTGAAAGTCAGTTTAAGTGAATCGGTATAAATATTTCGTACATTAATTTTTGTGAGCGTGTAATTCTCAAAAGGTTTATTAGAAAATGTAATGACAAGGTAGTTTGTTGGTTGTGTATGGTTATCGCTTCTCGGCCTTATGGCTAAGATCAAAGTGTTAAACTAATTTTTGGAAATGGGCGGAGTGCTTTAGGGGCTTTCTCCACCTCTGCCACGGGTTGGCCCGGTATTGCAGTACCGCCGGGATTTCGGCCTTGAATAAATACAAGAAGAAATATACAAATACATTTAGCTTTGGTGGGAAGAGACATAAATTTTTATATGAATACAAGTAGACGAAAATGGAAGAAACTTGTAAGTCTGTTTCTTCGGTCCGTTTGGGTATTTTTTTTTTGACAACATCGAAACCAAAGCATTTGTATCATATTTTATCTATCATAAGCCACTCGTATCATTTGTTGAAATTGAAAACATTGAGGATGAATAATAATAAAATGAAGAAAATAAAATATGAACTTTATAGCAATATTATAATGAACCTATAATTATCCCGCTCCTAATGCTGCTTTCGTCTCATTCTCTCTCAGTTTGTTTTACGGAAGGTTTCACTTCTATCGCGTCTAACCGATAGACACGTATTTTTTTTTTTTATTAAAAATTCCAGATTGAATTCACGTTACCAGCCATTCATGAATGGAACGAAGATAGAAGCAGGGCAATGCAGATGACAAGAGGACGAATCCGATGATGACAGCGTATCAGAGCAACTGGAGAAAATTAAGCCGACTGAAGCAGTTGAAATGTTCAACAAGGCGTTAATATGGGCTGGTTATGAAGACGTCGATCAAAATGATATGAGTGTGCTAAGACGGTTAAGGGAGAAAGCTCAGCTTCAAGTTTTAGAAAAATAGAAGATACAAATAAAGATGGCTGATTTCTTTAAATAAAACCATCGTATGACTTAATTTTCGATTAATATGTAACGAAAACAAGAATAAAATGTGAATTTAAATATGACAAAATATATTTACTTAGTCTTTTTGGGCATTCCAATACTTTTGTTAACGTGAACTGCCTTGGTTAGTTAGCCTTAAAGCTCATTTTTGGGTTATGCGCAACCCTTTTTTTCGTTGTTAAAGAAATATCTTCCAAATGCAAACATTTTTTTATGTAAATATAAACTAACTACATCAAATAGAGAAAGAGCATCATTACAAATTTTCTATGTCATTAGTTAAACAAATTTTTTATGCAAATTTGTTTGTTAATGTTAATTTTTTTTAATTTTTCTAAATTTAGGTCATCCTGTCAAATCAAAAACCTATTTTTTTTATA
This sequence comes from Anastrepha obliqua, assembly GCF_027943255.1. NCBI lineage: Eukaryota > Metazoa > Arthropoda > Insecta > Diptera > Tephritidae > Anastrepha > Anastrepha obliqua. The sequence continues at coordinate 101,353,751 of NC_072896.1, read as the reverse complement.
TATTATAAAGGTATCATATACGGGTAGATGAAGGAAAACACAAAATTTCTTCATACTAAGTTTTTAATTTTTTTTTAATAATATTTTTAATTTTCCGATTTTTTTTTTTTGGCAGTTTCGGAGGCATGTAGCACAAAGATTATTAAGGGAGTTATAATTACATAAATATTTAGCTGCAAATGGGAAATATTAAATCATATTGAGAAAGTAATCAAATTTTGCTAAAAACAGTAAGAAGTAAAGGGTGGTTAAGTTTCAAGGGCCGGTGTTGATTTTGAATAAAATACAATTTTTTTAGCAAATTATTGTCATTTCTCTTTCTTATGATAATATTGGTATGGCTCAATTACGTATCTTGATCCAATGGTTCAAATTTTTGATGACGCTGAGGCATAATTGAGGTGCAAATGTGCCTCATCACTGAAATCACGAAGTGCCCGTTTTCATAATAAGCCTGAATAACTTTGATGCGTTACTCGATTGTGTATCTTTCAATGGTTCAAATTGAATTAATCTGAAATTGAAAAATGTCAAATGAAATACAGAAAAGAACTTGACGTTTAGGTGTGGTTCACATTTACCATCGGCCCTTAAATTTTAACCACACTTTATTTGGACTCTGAAGATTGAAAATTTGACAAAAAGAAATATCACAATTTATTCGATATCCGTATCCTTCATTCTGCTGAAGTTTAACTAGTGTGTACAAAAAACAAAAAAGAACCTAAAAATTATTCATTATTCGAACCGCAGCTATTCTAGTTAAGGCAGCGGATCACTGGTTTTCCACCTACCTGTAGTTTGATCTCATTTTGTAGTCTCTTTTGTGGGATTCCATTAAATATTACTGCTTTTGTTGTGCCAAAATGGTTCTTAAAGGCTATATTATTTATGTTATTATTGAACCAAATGCTAAATTTGGAAATGTGTTCGATAATACGATTAACAGGGTGTGTAGCTCATCTATTGCATTTCAATGAAGTTATGCTCTGCAATATTTTTTCCAATAAAGCTTATTTTCTTTATACTAGCCGATGACTCACCCTGTACTAGGTGCATAGCATACACGCGCGTATTTACATAGAAAATGTCATCGTCAAATATTGCGTCAAATTTTCTGGTATTAAAAGAATTTGTAAAGAATGCTACCAAAATTCGTTGCTCGCTGTTAATTGCACGCGCCTTGAGCTCACTTTCCGTGATATGTGAGAAATTTGCGTAGAATTTAATAGTTACGTATATTTGTATCAAAATTAATTGAATTCCTCTATAAACCCATAGGTATACTTTACACTTGCATGTGGTCACTAAATAATCATAAATATTTGACTATTGCCTGATTTTCTTCATGCCATCTTTCTGCGACCGTCAACGAATAATCTATTTATTGAAATTTCAGATTTGCGCCATGGAAATGATTAAAATTCCGAACATAGTGTGACGCTTACAAAATGGTTATGTAAATACCTGTAATCACACTCTTTACTAGGCTTCAGAGATAGTAGTAATATAAAATCAGAATGAGGAAGGAACTCGAAAATGAAGCAAATTTAGCATAATTAACCTTGGATTCCTACCACTTAGAACAACTAAGTACTAAGCAAATTACGTGCTTGGTTCTGTTTTATATGGAAGAAAAAGCCAAGAGCAACGTTTAAAAAAATTGCTTAAAATCAGCGTAATCACACGAAACTTGCACTTTTTTATACTAAAATTGCATGGGCTATAAAATTGCATATAGAGAAAAATTCTAAAAACACTGGTTAATAAGTTGAAAGTTTTGATGGAATAAAAAAAAACCAATATTGAAAAATTTTATACAAAGTTGGAATCTTTGCGTTGTATGGTTTTGGAATCTTTGCGTTATATGGTTGTAGTATGAACCATATTTTTATACAAAAAAAAGAGGTTGTCTGTAAAGTCGGTTTACTGACGATAGTTTAACGTGAAACGGCCTAGGTGTGTCAACCGACAGCCACTATACCTACCTACCTACCTCCCTACCTTACTTCGAATCTCGGTGAAAGACCAAAATAAAAGAGTTTTTTTTAATAGCGGTTGCCCCTCGGCAGGCAATTGCAAACCTCCGAGTGTATTTCTGCCATGAAAAAGCTCCTCATAAAAAAATATCTGCCGTTCGGAGTCGGCTTAAGACTGTAGGTCTCTCCATTTGTGGAACAGCAGCAAGACGCACACCACAAATAGGGGGACGAGCTCGGCCAAACACCCAAAAAGGGGGTACGCGGCAATTATATATACATATAATATTAGGAGAAAAAGTTATGTTGTTTAACTTCTATCGAAATTTCTTGCTTTTTTAAAAGACAAGTTCACGATGCATTAATACAACTTTTGCTGCAGCTATTCTGATCTCTTCTAGTTTTCCTTGGTGATTCGCTAACAAAATGATATCATCCGCATATATTAAATTCTGCATCGCCACATCACCGCCGGCTGAGACAATAAAAAGCTGCCTCCTTCCTGGACAAAAGGCATCAGCGTGAAGCTGCCCAAGAAAGGCGATTTGCGTAACTGTGGCAACTGACGAGGAATAACCACGATCATACAACGCTAACCCCAATGTATTGAACGCTCCTTAAGGGACGAACAAGCTGGATTTCGCCCTCACCAAAGCTGTGTTGACCAAAGACAACACTCTTCGAAGAACAATCAGTTGAGTCTCGCTCCCCGCTTTACATGTTGTTCGTCGACTTTAAGAAGGCATTCGACACAATCAAATGATAATCAATATGGCTGGCGCTGAGTAAAAATGGAGTTCCCGCTAAGATTATCCGCCTCATTAGAGCTTTTTACGAGAACTTCGAACTGGAAGTGCTTGACAATGGCAACATGGCGACCCATTCATCACCAACGCAGGTAAGGTTGTTCCCTGTTACCCCTTCTCTTAACCATCGTATAGGTGACGCATGGGTCCCACGCTTAAAGAACCAACAGATAGCATCACAAGAATGGCACTGGATTGGAGCCCGCAAGGCAGCCGATGTCACAGTCGAGATTGCTTTTAGAAGGTCGATGTTGCGCGAACTAGTAGACGCCGGCGTCACATTAGGCGGCACAAAAACAGCCCAGAACAGTGTACGATGGAAGAGTCTGGACGAGGCCTTATGCTCCAGAAGTGAGTGAACGAAGATATGAAAAATAATAATAAAAGTCGAATATTTTTCTGCTCTATGTAAGTAATTTTTGTAAAGAGCAAATATGGAATATTGGACACAATCATGATTCAATTATACAAGGTTAAGTAAAGTTTGACAACTGATTTCGGATGCTACTTAATCCATTGATGCAATTTGGAAGCAAGGGAAAAAAGGGCATAAGTTTATCCCCTTTCTGAAAATGTAGTAAAAAATTGGAAAAGGTCGTTGTAAGCCATATAATAATTTTATGTTATTTTATAAGTGATACTTAATTATTTATATTTTTAACTTAACCATTCCCATGGATTTGTGTCATATATATATGTATTTTGACCATGTATCGGATTGGAATCTATATGTGCCACTTGTAAACGTAAATGTAAATGTAAACGTTGTAACTTCAACGAAGTACTGCATGATTTTACCCAATTTTTTCTTTTCACTTCGTCTTTGGGAACATGAACAAACTTAACTTTCTCGTTTGTCCACGTTTTGCGGCACAAAACACAGCTAGGTTTTGCCATATTTCGTGTGTTAAAAGATTCAATCCAAAAATTAATAGTAAAGAAAACACAGGCATTTTTGATAAAATCTTCCCCGAAAATTGTTAAGAAAAATGTAGTGTTTTGAGTGTTTTCCTTTATTGTATAATACTTTAAATATAAACAAAGTATTCTAAAAATCTCAATTTTATTAATTTCCTTAAAATGTTATTTTACGAAAAATCTTAAGCTATTAAAAATAAAGCCCTTCAAGAAATTTTTTTTTCCGTTTATTTTCTTATTCTTTGCCATTTTTTTTTCTTATAATTTACTTAAATGATTACTAAATATATTAAGCCGATAAAGCAATTTTTTTTTTTTGAAATGTCAAACTGCTAAAAACTTTGTAGACCAGAAATATTAATAGCAACCCTCGTATGTTTCTGTGGTCAAAAGATGCTAAGTGTCAGTGTTATTTTTTGTCACAGAAATCATGCCTACGTGGATAAATGCCTGTTATTTTAAAACTGGTGGCAGCAACGGGCTCTAATCACATCTGTGTATATAAATTTTAAGCAGTTATTAAAAAAAATCAGATTGATAATCTGCAACGAAAGACGTACCTAAATGTGGCTATGTGGCAGCTATTTATCAAAGGTCCCAAAACTTCAAATGCAATTAATGCAATGTAATTTTCACAATGATTTTCACAGAACTTTCAATAGAATTGAAAGATGCGAAAGTCTAAGCAAAATGGAATAGGCAAAACAGTATTGCCTGCTAACTTTTTCAGAAAAACTTTTAATTTCTACGCTTTTGAGTACTTTTACTTTAGAATTTGCTCTAATATAAAAAGTAGCTTTTCCAAGAGAACAACACGGATTTATTAAGTAGCTTCAAGATGGCTAACACAGGGTGAAAATTAGGCTACTTACATCACCTTTAATTATTGCTTCATGGGAGACAATAAGCATCCCTGTTTGACACCTGACTTTATTGCTACTGTTGTTGTTAATTTCTGTATAAATCGATATAAATAAATGATTAATATTTTCAGAGTATTCGAGTCCCCAAATGCCTTGGAGAAAAGCCAACATTGCGCTTGATTCTTTAATATCACAACAGTTTCTTCGTTTTATATTTTTGCGGTGATTTTTTTTTGACGTGTGACACACATTTCTGTGATCTTCATGACTGGTCTATTTTGCGAATATTGCCGTGTATGTATTCAAGTATTTGATGAAAAATATACGCGACTGACTACGTAAACGAAAATCCATTTAAAATGATAATTCATTTATATTGCTTATACATTTATATTCACATTTAAAATTTTATCTAAAGTTGTAAACATGGATTTTTTAGAATTTATGTTGTATTCTATTTTCAGTATCTATTCGATCATTTTGACTTGGCACGCGAAATTAATTCAACCACAAAATTTATAATAACAAACGTGGCTCCAGCGAGGCAGTGCACTTCTAGCAAATGTGTAAATAAATACAAATATGTACGAGCATATGTAAAAGTCTGTGTTTTCGTGTATTCCATTGACAGTAAAGCAGGAGCAACAAGCTGTGAAACTACTGCTGCCTGCCACTGAATGCTGCAAAGTTTGGCATAAATAAGTGACGCCTGAACAAGCCATATGAAGTTGTCGCTAGAATAAATAAATGCCAGCGTAAATAGGCAAGAGTGTGTACATATTTTTAGGTAGATAAATTTCAACGCATATGCAGGCACTTTATTCTGCAGTGAAATTTAGAGCAGCTTCGTAAAAGGACTAGTTGTAGAGCAAGAATTTATGGGTTGTTTTAAGCCGGTGCAAAGCGAATGCAAAGTGTAACAATGGGTGATCGGTAACTAAAAGTAACAAAGTTCTACAGAATGAGGCAATCTTCTAGCAAACTGTGTAATAAATGGTGTTTAAGTTTCAAGGGCCGGTGTTGACTTTCAATAAAATACATTTTTTTATTAACATTATTATCATTTCTCCTCATTATGATAATATTGGTATAGTTCAATGACGTATGGAACAAAATATCGGCCAATGGCCGCCGCGATCTCGGCGGCACACCTACATCCTATGGTCCAAATTTTCGATGACGCTGAGGCATAATTGAGGTTCTATGCCGCTAATGTGGCGAATTATCTCATCCTTTAGCTCTTGAATTGTTGCTGGCTTATCGACGCACACCTTTTCTTTCAAATAATTTCAAAGAAAGAAGTCCAACGGTGTCAAATCACATGATCTTGGCGGCCAATCGCCGCGACGTGAGATTATTCAGCCATCAAATTTTTCGCGCAAAAGAGTCATTGTTTCGTTAACTGTGTGACAAGTGGCACCGTCCTGTTGAAACCACATATCGGCCACATCCATATCTTCCAATTCGGGCCATAAAAAGTTCGTTATCATCTCACGATAGCGAACACTATTCACGGTAACAGCATTTTGGAAAAAATACGGCCCAATGATGCCGCCGGCCCATAAACCACACCAAACAGTCACTCTTTGTGAGTGCATTGGTTTTTCGGCAATAACACTTGGATTATCATTCGCCCAAATGCAGCAATTCTGCTTATTGACGAATTCACTGAGGTGAAAATGTGCCTCAACACTGAAGATAATTTTCTTCTTTTCACTTTTACCATTTCGTGCCAACGTTCTGACCCTGGACGACGCTTGAAATGGTCAAGAGGCTTTAGTTCTTGAGTCAATTGCACCTTGTAGGCGTGTAAATGCAAGTCTTTATGCATAATGTTCATCGACGACGAACGTAAGAGGTGCAAGTGTTGAGCACGACGACGAGTTGAGGTGGACGGCTCTTCAACCACACTATCGCGAACAGCAGCAATATTTTCTGCAGTACGAGCTGTACGAGCATACACTGGTGTTTTCACATCTCCTACAGACTCGGTTTACTCAAACTTTTGCACAATTATTCCGATTGTACGCACATTTGGACGATTAAATTGACCGAAAAAATCACGAAGTGCGCGATATGCATTTTGATTTGAACGCCCGTTTTCATAAAAAGCCTGAATAACTTCAACGCCTTGCTCGATTGTGTGTCTTTCCATGGTTCAAATTGAATTAGTCTGAAATTGAAAAATGGCAAATGATATGGAGAAGAAGTTTGAAGTTTAGGTGTGGTTCACATTCAACATCGGCCCTTCAAATTTAACCACCCTTTATAGTAATTTTGAGATTTATTCATTCTTTGGTAGGCAGCTTTTAAAACTTTGGTATGCAGTTTTGAAAGCGAAATATATTCGGCTCTTTTTACATTTTTATAATTTTGCTTTAAAGTTTTAGGATAAAACTTACTTTCCGAAACAAAGCTATACTTTTATTTTCAACATTTATCGGAAACAATTTTTTCTGTATTTTTTGGGGAAAATCCCTTTTTTATATATTTTGTTATTTTTCTCATTAATAGCTGAGTCTATTTTCAGTAATTCTTGAGAGTTGCATAGTAGGATTACCATAAATAGTCCAAACGAATAGAATGGGGCAAATGTCTACGACTTCAAAGGCTGCTTAGCTAAAGAAAAAATAATTTCATTTCTTTTTTCCAAATAAACTTGTATTTAGAGCAAACCAGTTAAAACCAGCTTGAAATGGATGCAAAATAAATTAGTTCCACATTAATCTGTTGAGTGACTGATCCTTTGTTTACAGGGTACGAACCTACATAACCAACCGCATTGCCCTCAAAGCGCGTTAAAATTACTGCGAGTATGTACAATATATTATATATGTACAGTAATATGTCTGTATGCGTGTAGGTGATTCAGCGAGCGTGAATATTTCAAACCACACAGAGCGCGTCATTTGTTCGCGGCACTGCAATAGCGGCAACATAGTCAACCACTGTTTCATTTTACTCCGATGTCGTTTTAAAATTCCGCTTCATCGTTTGCATTCTGTTTTTGGTGAAGTAAAAATACTTATTGTTGTTGTTTTTCGTGGTTACGTTGATGCGGATGGTGATACTCACTCGTCCACGCATACAAGCAAATACATATATACATATACATACTCGCACAATTGGCGGTTGATGAGGTGGTCGGGATATTGGTTCGCGGTTTCGCGACGTCACCCGTACATGTGGGTGTTGAAATTGACGCGCACGGACAAGCAGAGAGCTGCCTAAAAACGATAAAATTTCAATCACCACGCTCAATTGGTCATTGTCTGTTAGCTGCCTACTGATGATATAAAGGTCGGTACGTTTATAAAAAATAAAATTTAAAAGCTGTATTAAATACATTTTTTTAATATAATTTAATACATACACGATTTTTTCGTTGAGCACACAAGTGAATCCAGCATCCAATGCTCCTCATTCGTATTGACCATAGCGGCGTTAATTGCAGCCTTTAGATAAAAAATTGTGTGAAGAAGATGCCTATTGGTTTCTCGCTCAATTACGCCCCATACGTTGTAGTCCAGGTAATCGAAGGTCTGGGGAGTTAGGCGGCCACAAATTCGGTGTTGTGTGGTCATGGTAATTTTTAGCCATCCAGTCTTATTTCGCCATCGCTTTTTGTGAATCAGCAGAGTCCTTCTGAAAGATGTTTAGGCTGTCACCGCATACACCATCAAGCCAAGGTTTCACTACTGTTTCCAGAACCTCGATATATGCGTTAGAATTCAATGAAAATCCTGGAGTTAAGAAGTGTGCTGGAAAATTCTTTTGCATGGAGAAGTGGCAGTTGGCCTCTACACCAACTCACTAAGGCGTTTCCGATCCATTGTGATACCACAGTAGTTGGAGATCTTAGACATCCGCAAGATAGATGATTAATCGGCCGGCTTGCCGGGAACCGACCCAAAAGCTCTTGACTAAGACGAGATGTTTTCAAAGTACACAGCTTCAAGTTTTGTGCCAGCATAAACCTCACCAACCTTCCCTACAGCCACCTTGTAAAGTTTGGCGGACCCGCGCCACGACAGGACTGAGAAGAACACTCCAGAACGTTGAAGAGTACGTTGACCAAAGCAAACTCAATCCACCTCTACTGATTTTTAAGAACGCCACATTCTTCCTTCGCCGTATCCATGACAGCTAAGATCTTGCCGCCACCTTTAACCACTGAATTATATGATATCCCTGGAGTATGTGTAATAGCTTATACCTTTTAGCCGAATGTTGCTCCTCGGAGGATCTCTGCCATTTAGGCGCTGGCCCCCGTTGATTGCCTGGGACGGACAACAGGTTCAAGGCCCATCAAAATCGATAGACTATGCCCAAGTCAACGAGGCCTCAAACTTCTCGAATGATGAATCCTAGTCTACAGCTGCAAATCGATGCAGAATGCAATCAGCTGACCGCTTCTTTATGTAGGCCAGCTTAAAAGGAGGCCTGTGTCTAACAAAACTTGCCTTCCCGGTGTCTGCTATCACAGCTGAACCCGTAGTCGGTCTGTTAAGCCTACGAGCAGAAATAGTCGAGTCTAACCCTTTTCACTGCTCATGAGTGCCAATACCAGGTCCTATCAAAGCTTTGAAAGAGCCACAGCTCAGAGATTGAGCACTGGTGGAAGCTGAGTTAAAGGCAATACCTTCCTGCTTTCTAAGACATCCTGGCTCTTCAGACACTTCTGTGTGCAAGTAAAGCTGGATAATGCAGAAGGACGCCAGGTATTTTATTTGCGACTGGCCTATTTCACGGGCTGGGCCCCCAGCCTGGTTGGGTCTCAGCAGGTGTAGGATGAGACCTTACTAAAGTCCAGGGGAAAAAGAGGGGAGAAAATAAGACTAAAGATAAAGAAAGGAAAAGAGGAATGTGATGACTGCCTCTTGGCTTTCGGACTCATGTGGGTGGGAACCGACAGGTTTTGCTCTTAGTAGGCTCCTGCACGACGCTGACGTGTGTAGTCTCGCAGTCTCGTGAGCATGTCAACAGGAACCTCTGTAGGATTGTAACATATCCATCTGTCAATTCTGGGGCTGCCCTTTGGTCTTGGTCAAAATTTCTTTCGTCGGAAAAAGACCATAACATCTCAGGCGCTTCAAGGTGTTTAATTTTGTTTAGAAGGTGTTTTGATGTAATAACTCGCTGTTCTTATGTTTGATCGGACAAAAACTGCCTTCTGCGCACAACGTAGTATTTATACTGGAGATTTTCATTGATAACTCGACGAATAAAACCCTCAGTAATATTAAGCTCATTCCCAAGTGTCGTCATTGATTTTGAAGGGTCCTCGTGTTGAATAAATTTTGCAGATCGAACAATGTCAGAATGTTCCTCGTGTTTTTTGCGTTTTGTACGAAATGACTTAGCCGAATCTCGACCGACCTTCTTGACTTCTTAAATGAATCAATAACCGGTTATGCGATTTCGGCCTAGTGTAACAAAGCGCGTCAGTCGTTACTTACTCAAGCCAAATTCTTTTCCACCTGATCTTTCCAACGCAGAGGAGACTTCCTCTTCCTCTGCTACTATCAGCTGGTACCGCATCGAATACTTTCAGAACCGGAGAGTTTGTTTTCAATCGGATGACATGACTAAGCTAACGAAGCCGCTGGATCTTTATTCGATGCGCTATGTCTATGTCGGAGTAAGCTGATACAGCTCATTGTTCCAACGCCTACGATAATCGACGTCATCAAAGTGCAAAGGTCCGAAAATCTTCCTCAGAACACTCCAAGCGACGTCTCATCGGATATTGTCCTCGTCCAAGCTTTTACGTCATGCGTTAGGACAGGCATAGTGAGATCCTCCGCCGCTCTAGACTTTTAAATTATCAATAAAATAATATTTTCGTGTCCACTTGGCACTCATGAATTCGCCTTGTATAAAACGAAACATCCAACTGTTAAATACACAAATAGAACGGAAAAAATTTACGAGCTATATATAAATGTTAAATATTAAATATATATATTCGGGTTACTGAGGAAGGCACTACGTTAATCGCCTATAAAAATGTAAATAATTTAATATCTGCTCGTCCATCCAGACTTAGTTACATTTGTTACTTGCTAGGATTGATTTTGAAAAGTAAAGATTTATCTCTGACATATTTCTTTTGCTTGCGAGTGCTATTATAGGAATACTGTAAGTGTAACATCCCAAATGTCAGCATTTGTTCACATATGTAAATGTATTTGGAAACATATTCTTGTACCCTCTGTATACCATTTCAATTTACTCCTAATTGTCCTTGCTTGTGCATACAATTCTACTTGAACGCACCGGGCGGTTGCCAACTTTAACCACAAAGTAGCGGCACGACGACACAGCTAATCTGATTACATCCATGCAGTCAAGTGCGTACGCCGACGCCCTTTCTAACCGACTACCTTCGCCTGACTAAACAACAATGACATTTCGGTCGCGTTGTCAACGGAAACGGAAAGACGTTGCCAACAGCAAACATATACATACATATGCACGTATGCAGGTATTTGCAGCTGAGGGCAAATAACTACAAACAACAATCAACGAAGCTGACACATCACAGGACAAAGGAAATCAGTTTGACTGCTGCGAGGATTTTCTAGTTCACTGTCTAGTCAAAGGAATTCAAATATGCGGTTAGGTGCATGTGTGTGTGTGTGGGTAAGCACATGTAAGTATTTAATAGGAGAGCTCTTAAAGGTTATTAGAAATTTATAAGACCAAAACTTGTCTATTAATATGGGTTTCTTTCTGTATTTATAAACAGTTAGAGGATAATAAAAGAATTGGATGATTGAGACTAACACAACATACAATAATTTTTAGCTAACCCTTTCAACTAATGTTTTTATTATTTCTGCTTTGAGTATAAACTAGGAGGCCGCCGTAGCCGAATGTGTTGGTGTGCGACTTCTACTCGGAAGTGCACAGGTTTGATCACTCAACACAATTTTGTGGATGTTTTTATATTTTCTGGTGTTACCACCTCATTTCGACGTCCACAGCATTGTGGACGAAAAGGTTATTCGATGGACAGGCAATATGCTATCTAACAGAGTAATCATCGCGAACTTAAGCATCACTAGTCTAGAAGAACCCCACTGGAGGTTAATATCTCGCCGTTACTGTGGAATATGGTCTTAAACGAATTGCTTATTACCATGAGCAAGAAAAGGATGAAGATAGTTGCTTAAACGGGCGATGAAGCCATCCTGATAACAGGGAAGTTTCGCTCAACTATCAGCGGGCTCATGCTGACTTCAAATGGCCTAATGGTCAATCCAGCCCCGACTGAACTAGTTCTATTCAGTAGAAGATATAAGGTACCGAGTTTAAGTTACCATCTATTAATGGAGTAACACTAACCCTATCGGACGAAGCCAAATACCTTGGCATAATTCTGGATTCAAAGCTTTCTTGGAAAAGGTACATCGAGGAAAGGATGAAGACAGCTTGCAATGCCCTCTTTATCTGTAAGAGGTCATTTGGTAAAATATGAGGCCTGAAACCGTATACCAACCGCTGGGCGTACAGTACGATAATCAGACCCATGCTGACTTATGGAGCTTTCGCGTGGTGGGAGGTGGTGCAGACACAATCCTACCTAAAGAGTCTTATAAAAGTCCAACGATTGGCTTTTGTAGGAATAACAGGTGTGCTCCGATCGACGCCTCAGGCGGCGCTGCAAGTGCTCCTACATATTTCACCCATTAATATTTACTCGTATGTATGCTAAAGGGATAGCGGCCAAATCTGCTTCCAGGGCGAAAGATGGACATTGGCACTGGATCAGGAGTTTACTCGGAACAATTATCCTTAAAGTGCTCATTAAGACTCCCAGACTGGTGCTGCGTATTTTAAGTTGAGATCTACGCTTTAGACCAAGCAGCAAAAACGATAAGACTGACGGACTTACCTCCACAAAACCTAACAATTTCTGTTGATAGTCAAGTCGCTCTCGCTCATCCAACAACAACTTGCTCATCCAACCACACATTGTTGGATTCCCGGCCACTGTGGAGTGGAGGGAAATGAAAGAGCGGGTAAGTATGCAAGGATAGGCTCTGAACTGGACCTTCAGCGAGAGGTGGAGGGCATTAACATTCCTCTATATGAGTTATACAATGCGATTGACCCGAGTGTAATTGCGGAAATTAATAGATGGTGTTCTCTGACTACTACCTACAGGGTCTCCAAAGTCCTCTGACCAAAACCGAATCTTAAAAGGACAAAATGTCTGCTTGGATTGAACAGATCAACCACCAGCGTCCTCACAGGACACAGACCAATTTCTCTCACAATGACTTCTGCAGGAGCTGTGGAGATGAAGGACAAATTGAGTCATAAGAAGGATCTTGCGAATTTTAATGTCTGCGCTCTAACCCAGCACTCACTGAGTTGACGCAGGTCTCACCTTTCCAGGAGTAGAGCACAGGTTCTTAATGGAACCCTAATCGTATCATTTTCTTGTGAAATCGTCTCGAGGTTCCCTTGTCTGGCCACTCCATAAGCCTAGCACTTTCCCGCTATGCCACTGCGACCGAGAACATAAATGAGCCAAATATCGAAGTATTCTCGAAAGATAAGCAAGGCTTTTCCTGACTAATTTCGAATACACAAACAACGAGCTTAAAGCCCTAATTGGCGCCTGGATGTGGGAGTAGATATTCACCTACCTTATAACAATTGCAGAGTTAAGCAACCAATACACTGCTTCTTTAATTGTAGCTACCTCGGTTTGGAAAACAGTGGTCCGGCAGTTTAAATTTGAGCTTGATGGGGAGCTCCTCGTAGAATACTCACCCTTCAACCCTTCCGACTTCGAGCCGTTTGTAAACATGTTAGCTATGCTCTGTCGCCAAATGTTGCCCACGTCCCACTCCTCCCTTGAGGAAATATAAATGGAAAAGGTGTCACTCGGGCCCAGCGAGGGTGTAATTTGATCGAGCACTATGGGGATGAACTCTAAGTTTCTAGGAATACTTGAGTTTTCAGAGCCTAAGTCTAGCTTGTGGCCCGAACATCTCAATCTGATTGCAGTGTGTAGAGCGGCAGTTTTCCCTGCGATGTCCACGGGTACCACATTTAGTATATGGTACATAGCGTTAAGCGCAGGTTCCACTAAGTGCTGACCTTTAGACCTTTTCCATCTTCTTAACTGATATCGTCCTTTCCAGTGCTTTCCACCAGATGAGGGCTTCACACAGCAAAATTGGCTTTATAATTATATAGCCAGAATACAACTTTAGGCGAGAGGCCACATCTTTTTTCGATAGCGACACTATACCCATACCAGGTGTTCATTGTATTCTCTTGATACTATGAAAAATATCTGAAAATACATTTTTCAGTGCCTTTTAAAAAATATTTTCCTCCTTTCCCGAGAAATGTGGGTTATTGTTTCGTCGTGAAACAAATTTTTCTACAAAGATAATTTTTCAATTATCTTGAAATATTCTCTTTAAGTGTGTTATTTTATGGTCGTCCCCCGTAATACATTGTTTTGACGGTTCCGCACCTTTTAAATAAGAAATGGAGATATCGACTGAAAAGACAAAGAGCTTAGTTATACTAAAAAATCCTATAAGGTGCAAACTGGAAATAGGGGCACCCAGCGGTCGAATAATAAGAGTTGCTAGAGATTCTAAACGAAATAGAAGGCATGTACCGGGAAGACCTCCAAAACGAAGGAAGGAGAGCTGAATATCTACGTCAATGAAGACACATAAAATTCTTTTGAAATGAAAACTTCTTTAGAATCGTTGGGAGTGATTTGAGACTCGATGAAACGAAAAAGCGATACTACGAAGCGTTATATGTTGATATACGTGTATGTGTGTGGCTGCGTTTTGCTGAGCCACGCTAGTATAGTGAGCATTGTAGTATGTATACTACACTGCCTATTACTTGCTTTGGTGTTTAGTTCAAGCGTCATACGTATGTAACGGGTGATCAATTAAGAGGAGTTTTTTTGCATTTGCGTTTTTTTACAGATCGCGCGCGAGTTGTGGCAAACTGTCATCGTGGATTTGTTGAACAGCGTTTGGCATTTCATCATGGAAAGACTCACACCGCAACAACGTCTACAAATTGTTCAACTGTATTATGAAAATCATCGTTCTGTGACAAATGTTTTTCGTGCGCTTAGACCGCATTATGGTCAACATAATCGGCCTGCCTTAAACACTATTCGACATACCATCAACAAATTTGAATCCGAATATTCATTGGTGGATAATTCTCGACCAAATAGACCACGTCCAGCAAGAAGCATTGAGAATATAGCGGCAGTAGCAGAGAGTGTACGTGAAAACCGCGATGAATCGATTCGGCACCGTTCTCAGCAACTTGGACTGTCGTATGGAACAACTTGGTCAATTTTACGGAAGGATCTTCATTTAAAAGCATACAAAATACAGCTCGTACAAGAACTAAAGCCAAATGACCTTCCTGCACGTCACCGTTTTGCTGATTGGGCTCTTGAAAAGATTGAAGAAGATCTGCTGTTTTCGAGCAAAATTTTGTTCAGCGATGAGGCGCATTTCTGGCTCAATGGTTACGTCAATAAGCAAAATTGCCGTATTTGGGATGAAGAGCAACCAGAAGAGGTTCAAGAGCTACCTTTACACCCAGAGAAAACAACGGTCTGGTGTGGTTTATGGGCTGGTGGAATCATCGGTCCATATTTTTTCAAAAATGATGATGGCCGCAATGTAACTGTGAATGGTGCTCGCTACCATACCATGATATCGGACTTTTTGCTACCTGAAATTGAATCTAATGATCTCTACGACATTTGGTTTCAACAAGACGGAGCCACTTGCCATACAGTGAAACAATGACTTTATTGAGAAGTCATTTCGGAGAGCAGCTGATTTCACGTTTAGGACCTGTGAGTTGGCCACCAAGATCTTGTGATATCACACCTTTGGACTTTTTTCTTTAGGGATTCGTGAAGTCCAAGGTCTATGCTGATAAACCAGCTACGATTGAAGCTCTGGAAGCCAACATTACGCGTGTTATTCACGACATACCAGTCGAAATGCTCGAACGAGTGATTGAAAATTGGACCTTCAGAATGGACCACCTTAAGCGTAGTTGCGGCTAACATTCGAATGAAGTCATATTCAAAAAGTAAATGTCGAAGAATGTCCTTTCAAATGATAAATAAAGGTTTTGAACATAATTTACATTTTTGTTTTTTTTTTTTAACTATTGAAAAAAGCACCTCATGATTGATCACCCGTTATGTTTGTATGTATGCCAGTACGTATGTGTGCGCGCCTGCGTATTACGGAGCCACGGTGACCGAGAAGGCATTATGTATACCTATACTACACTACCTAATACTTGCTTAAACCAAGCGTCATACGAATGTTTGTGTGTATGTTAGTACGTCATAATAGCAACCGCGTGTGCTGTATTGCGTCCGTATTTTTATATTCGTAAATATTTTCATTTTTAAATATTTACCGCAATTATGCCGAGAAATAATGCAGAAAAGTGTCGTGAATATCGACAGAAATCAACCTATAATTATCCCGCTCCTAATGCTGCTTTCGTCTCATTCTCTCTCAGTTTGTTTTACGGAAGGCTTCACTTCTATCGCGTCTAACCGTTAGACTGGTATTTTTTTTTTATTATATTATATTTTATTTTTATTTTATTATATTGGAACTCTGAGCTTAATGAATTCTATGTTTATTCATGTACTGAAATGTAATTTATATTGCGTGAAGTAGAACAGGCAAGAAGCTTATAATACCTAAAAGACAAAAAAGAAGAAGAAACTTGCTGATATTTGGTTAAGCAAAACCATGCCACTGAAGGCTTTGCGCAATAAACCGCTTTTGCAATTACGGCTTATTAAGTTTTCAAATTCAGTTTAAATTTGTTTTCTCCGCCATTTTGACTAAGCCCATTCACATGATGTTATATCCTTATTTAGTCCTTTTTGAACATAAATTTGGCGTATGTCTGTAAATAACAAAACTTTTATCCACAAGACGCAAGAAAATGTTCCAAATAATTTGTGTGTATACAGCTGCTAACAAATAATTGTATTTCTCACAACTTTCTATGATCATTCACAAAGAGTTCAATACATTTTTTGCGCAGATTTTTTACAAATTCCGTTCACTTCGTAAATTTCGTAGAATACCTAATATGTATAACTTCGTAAATAATATTTATGAGTAAATTATAATACCATATCTGTGCTTTAAGTGGCTTAAAATACATTTTTTTGTGTAAATCTTTAAATTTTTCCATGCTAAGCGAATTTAGATATCCAGTTCAATATGTTTTGTGCGACACTGTACATCTGCAAACACTTTTCATGCCTACGCATGTGCCAGTATGCATAGCGCAAACGTAGATGTATTTGTTCGTGTGGGGATGTATGACCCTGCGGCCTTTTTGCCGTGAGAAATGACTGCTGGCAACATTTCTGACTGATTGAGTTTGTGTCTACGCTCCCGTACACACATCAACTTACTAGCTCCTACAATCGCAAACGCACACACACGCGTGCTCACTAACGACACTGTATGCTGGTGAACTTTTGACAAGTTGCGTGTCACCGCCGTCTTATCTTTGCATCCAAACCTGTCAAGCAACACTGTGCAGCCGGGCTGATAAGCAGGCCAGTGACACCAACAAGGCATTGGCAAACCAGCAGCGACAGTAGCAACATACGTACATATGTATCTTTGTATGTATGTATGTGTATACACTACTTTACTGACAAGTTGTTGTTGTTTTTGCTATGTCCATAGATATATTACATATATGTAGATTTTCGATAAGTGTATTTTTTCACCGTAAGATGCCATTCGTTATGGCGTATTAGGGTTCGTCTTCAAACACGCACACGCACACGCACACACAAGTAATGGACATTGTCTCTTGGCAGCCAGCTCGGAATTGTCACCTGCGTTGATATTGACTTGCATATTAGGTGGATGATAAATCTCATTTTATTTAAAATGTTCGACTATTAACTACAGAGCTACATGATTTTTCGATGCTTGTACTTTTATTTTCTTATTGAAGTGGTTGAAAAGGTATTTAATGGAATGAAT
The DNA here is from genome assembly GCF_027943255.1 of Anastrepha obliqua. Lineage (NCBI taxonomy): Eukaryota > Metazoa > Arthropoda > Insecta > Diptera > Tephritidae > Anastrepha > Anastrepha obliqua. Next base: position 101,336,118 of record NC_072896.1, on the reverse strand, counting down.
AGGGAGTCCTATGCCAGTTGACAGGTGTTAATACGAAGAGATAAGTGGGGGATAAAATAGAAATTCAATGGAAATTCTCAAAGCGTTGGCAGCTGGGTAAATGTTGAAAAATAAAAATAAATAAATTAAAAATAAGGGTTCCATATTTTTGACTATATATCAAACTTAGGGGGTAGCATCAAGAGAAAAAAAATGTGTTGAAAAAAAAAATCGTAGGAAAAAGTTATATATTTCGAGAATGTTTGTTTACCGCACGATCGATCGCCGTTCGAGAAATTATTCGCAGAAATCCCCTTAGGATGCAGAAAATCATGTGCAGAGAAATGAATGTATCGATCAGATCCTAGACTAAATAAAGATGATCTCCACATGATAGTCTGCCGTCGCCCAACTGGTTACCTTTTGACAATGAGCTTGAAGAAAATTAGATTGGACAGATACAAACAGCTTCTTCGGTGGCACGCGGTCAACGACCATGAAAATATTAGGTGCGCAACTAAGCTGTTTGTCAATAAATGCCGCCAGCAGTGTGTGCCAGTCGATTCCCACATAACTTAAACGTCCTAAACCAAACTCAGATATATGGTAAACAAACTGCTTCGACACATTAGTGATTTGGTTTTGGTATCATACACTTTTGGTTTTGTGAAAATGTCTAATTTTGTGCGGAAAGTGTTAATTTTCCTCTTTCTTTCGAAAAAAAAAAACGACGGCTGGAGTGCATCGAGATCTACAAAAAGTTTATGGAGATGCTGCTTTAAATAAAACAACGTGCCGAGATTTTTTCCATCGCTTCAAAGACGGTGATTTTAATGTTGACGACCATCCGCGTGAAGGAAGGCCAAAAACCTTCGAAGACGCTGACGCATTGGCATTGCGCAATGAGGATCTGTGTCAAATGCAAGAAGAGTTTGCTTCAGTATTAGAAGTTAGCCGCCAATCCATTTCCAAGCGATTGCATGCTTTCGGAATGATTCAGAAACAGGGGACTTGGGTTCCTTATGAGTTCAAACCAAGGGATGTTGAATGTCGTTTTTTCGCCTGTGAACAACTGCTTCAGTGGCAAAAACGGAAGGGTCGCGACGGGTGCAGAAAAATGGATTCATTACAGCAATCCAAAAAAACAAAAAGACATGGGGATGCTTTTACGTCATCGCCTCGGCCAAATATTCACGCTGCGAAGGTTATGCTATGTATTTGGTGTGACCAAGTTAGTGTTATTTATTATGAACTGTTTGAACCAAGCGAAACCTGGGGATCACAGGGGATCTGTATCGACTTCAATTGATACGATGGAGCCGAGCACGAGCATGAGAGGCATGAAAAAGTGATTCTACAGCATGACAACGCTCGGCCTTACTTTGCCAAACCCGTAAAAAGCAGTTGAGTAGTACTCTCCTCAATGGAGCGCGTTGAATCAAGATTCCGTTCTAGTCCATAAGACAAAAACTATCCACCGATGGCTAGAAAACAATATTACAGGGTTCATAGCCGCAGAAGATTGGTCGTCTAGAAGTCCGGATCTGAATCCATTGGACTACAGTTTGTGGTCAGAGTTGGAGAACAGTGCTCATCGAAGACCTCACAGAAATTTGGAGAGCCTTAAACAATCTTTGGTTCGAGCAGCGACGCCAATATCCATCGAAACTGTGCGTGCTGCAATAGTTGAACTGCCTAATCTTTTGAAGGCTTGTGTAAAAGCAAATGGTGACCATTTCGAAGGAAAATTTAATTCTTTTTGTTAATATTTAAATGATTAAATAAAACTGATTTCATTAAAAAAGTATTATAATTTCATATCTATAACGGACTTAATTTGTAACAAAACTTATTACATGTCACATTTGAATTCTGGAGAAATTTAGAAAACAGGTATGAATAGTTTCTAAAGTCACAAAAAAGTTTTTATTAAAAGTAAGGAAAATGGGTTTCCTAAAACTAAATATAAATTATTTAATAGATCGCTGATACTTCACCACACTTCCGATGCAAGAAAATTTGCTCTGTATGAACGTGGTCTAATAAAACTTGTCTAGTAGAAAAGAGGGTTGGCCACATTGAAAATATGCACTGAGCTATACCAGTTTTTTGACACACAGAAACATTTTCGTTCGCCGCGAATCATGCTCAATAATTTTGTTGTTGCTTTCGTATGCAAAACACATGCAAGAGTAGTGATAAATAGAAGAGGTCTTATGCCAGTAATTTTTGTTCACTTATTTGAATTGTAAAAACGGATAATATCAGGCCCCTCTGAGCTTTTTTAGATAATAAAAAAGTTATTTTAAAATTTAAAAATAAGAGTATAATGTAACAAGAACAGTGACAGCCATTTAATTGATTACACAAGCTGGTGCAGTACACTTTCTTTTGACCTTGACTGTATATATAAACTATGTACCACTATGATATTGATAATGATTTGCAACGTAAGAAGATATGTCTAGCTAATATCATTTTTTTACTTGCCAATTTCTTCTTGCTGTTTTATAAAAACTTAAAAAATAGTTGAATATTTTAACCCTAGAACCAATTGATGTCTCGTGCAGGGCTAGGGATAAATGCGGAAAAACGGACATGGTACTTTTTACCAGGAAGTATAAGGTCCCGGCGTTCAACCTCCCGAATAAAGGCAACAACGAACTACTTCCCAAAGATCATGCGAGGTACCTCGGAGTAATACTGGACAGTAAATTGCTGTGGAAGCACAATGTTGAGGAAAGGGGGAAAAAAATGCTGGGCGTTGTTGCGGTCTGTCACCCTCACTGACGCATTGGTGCTACACGGCGGTAGTTAGACCGATATTGCAGTATGGGGCCTTAGTATGGTGGACTGGCACAAGAAAACTAACATACTTAATGCCACTGGAAAGGATTCATAGACTCGCTGCCGTGCGCATAACATGAGTGTACCGCTGCGGGAGTGTGCACCTGTAGAACCTTCGGACACAGCTCAATAGGAAAGTGGAGCTCAAGCTGCACAGACTACATAACTCCGTACTTTAATTGGGAGAGAAGGTTTCGTACTACAATTGAAGAGGAGGGATGACGCAAAGGCAAGAAGCCTGGGCATAGCACTTTTCACATCTACACAGACGGCTCTAAAACTTTAAACGGAGTAGGAGCGGGGATTTACTGCTCAAAACTAGGGATAAGGCAGCCTATCAAGCTGGCAGACCACAGCAGTATTTTCCAAGCGGAAGTTTTTGCTGTGGGGAAAGCCGCGGATCTATCCTGCACAAGATCAAGAAAGAACTCAATAATTAATATATAAGTGGACAGTCAAGCAGCAATAAGCAATAAGCTCATATTGTATTAAGACCAAAAATGTTCGACGAAGCAGGGAGGCCATAGAAAGGCTAGCCGCAAACAGTAGTCTGCATATCTACAGGGTACCTGGTCACAAAGCATTATGGGAAACGAAATATTAGATGAGATAGCAAAAAGTGTCTTCTACTGTGTCGACTAAAACTACTAAAACAATCCCTTCTCTCCTTCTGGGGGGAGACACCCTTCCGAGACTAATTCTGTTCAGCCACGTATGGGTCCACCATATTTGTAGCCAACTTCCATACTGTAGGCTCGCCTTCTTGTGTCTCTATCTGTGCGGCTTCGCTTTGTTTCAGACAACAGGTGCTATAAAAAATGTTTATTTGTCCTAACCCATCGCATTTTATGTAAAATCTATAACTTCATACACATATGCAACTTTTTCAGAATAACAAAAAAAAGTAGATTTTCGTCGCACAGTTCAAAATGAAGGCATACAAAGGCCGTCTCCAAACGGCAACTTTGTTTAAGTAGAAGCTTTTTCAAGAGAAATATGCATCCAAAGCTTTGTCACTGCCTGTCGAGTTACGCCCACTGTTAGAGAAGACTGTTACATTGATGATATTGAATGTCCATAGTAGAAATCGAACCAACCTACTACCAGTGTGCCACTTCCATACACACTTGGCCACGCCGACTGCAATAAAATCCAGCCTATTCACTCTGACACCCAAGCCAACTTGTCTGAATAATTTTTTTGTTTTTACTTTTAATATATATTATATTCACCTAAGATTTTAAGCCAAGACATTTTGCAGATGCCAAATGAAAAATTTAAGTGAAATGCTCATAAATATTCGGTTGCAATATAATCTAGAGTTTTCACGACCGCAAATGGCAGTATGATAAATGCGCTCGCCAAGCAATTCATCAACTCGACCGCGTACTTCAGGTTGCGTACTACGCCCTCCAGCCACCACAGGCTCATAACAAGCTCTCTAGCCACACTTAAATTTGCCCGCCTTGCCGCACAGAAATAATGTTTGCTGAGCGTAGCGGTTAACCGACGGCAGGCTAGTCTACTCGGGCAACGACGCTGAAATGCAGCAGATCCAGAAATACTTCTTAGCGCAACGGTGCTGCAATGTTGCAAGTAAAATATTTATGAATATACCGAAGCATACTTGCACACTATTTTATAAAGAGTCGAACGGACGGCTGTTGGCAAATTCCTTAACGCAAGCAGAGTTTTTGGTTTGCTTACAAGTGGTTGAAATTTGTGCGCATAGGATAGGATGAGTGGAGGAGCAGTGCATACAAATTTGTTGGAGTGTAAGTAGTATTTATGAAGAGTGCTGAAGTCTTGACGGCTGATACTGAATTACTTACTTTCTCTTGTGTTGAAGTATACTTTAAGGCGTGAAGAGACAATGACTTCGAGGTGTGCATAATTTTTGAAATGTCAACTACTAAAGCAATCATCCTAATTGCGCAAGTAAATATTTGTATTCCTTGCAGAAGTGGGTAAAGTTTAAGTAAATTTACATACAAATGCACAAAACTGTTCGAAACAATTGAAATGTAATTTATTTACCTACGAATCAGACTAAATTCAAACGAATTTATTTCCACACATTTTGCGAATGCAAATAAATTGGGTTACTCATTTGTGCGTTACTCACCATTCTAACGATATTTTTGTTTGCTGTTTGCTTGCTTAGCACAAATGGGAGTGCACTTTTTTGTTGTTGTCATCTAACTAATTGTGTCGATTACGCCAAACAAATAAAGTACAATATGAACTTATGCGCATTATAATCGACTAATTTCCATATGCACAAACACACACACACGCACATTCACATTTATTTACCTACTCTCATGGCAGCATGTGAAGTGTTTGCTAATCAAATTGCAATTAGGTGACTAATCCATACGTGGAAGTTATCCAACTGCATGTAACAATAATCCAGCTACTGTCTACTCACAAATCTCTGAATGAGTGAATGTGCGCTTATGTAAATAAACGACGGTCCAATTGACACACACATCGGAGGTAATGGGCCCCACTCGCGTAAGCATACAATTATCTACACTCGGGAACCTATCAACATACATATGTATGTATGTGTATGTGCGCTTGTATACTAATGCAATTGCAAGTGAATATCACGCATTGTGTGCTCATTCGCTCATTCGTATCACACGCAGAGTTTCGTCCGGTTTGCTACAGCGCATCAATTTCGTAATAAGTGTCGGAGGTCACACTTCAGCCATCCATTATTATACTTATATGTATATGTATGTATGTACGTACGGTTGGTATACGAAAAGCGAGCGGAGAGGCAAACTGGTAATGAATAACTGAAATTGAAATAAATTGTTAGGTGTGCACTCAAAAAGTGAAAGATTGCTACCAAATAGAAAATAAGTACCCATAATAGAATAAGTGGAAAATAATGAAAAATTGGCTTCCAGAAATAGAATAAAATTTTGTTCATTTCAAGAACTTCGCAACTGCCCACAGTTTTCAGTATACACAATAGTTTTCGTTTTAAAAATTTACAGCTTTATCCTTTGTTGAAGTTGCAGCTAGATCTTACAGTGAATATATGTATATATATATGATTGTCGCGCTTAAATCCCTTAAAGGCTGTTTGGTCGAGCTCCTTCTCCTATTTGTGGTATGCGTCTTGATGTTGTTCCACAAATGGAGGGACCTACAACTTATGTTATCTTGCCTCATATAAAATTAGTTTAAAGTCTTATCAATTTTACATTATAAAAGTCTGAACTAAAACCTTAATGAAGCACCAATGGCATCTGCTATCAAATGAGGAGACGTCAATGACAGCTTCCATGTAATGAATGAATTTTTCATATGAATGGCTTGATTTCAGCAGTGATTTTGTTGACGAAGGCTGCAGAATTGTTCATCGCGCACTTCCGCATGAATGATTGCTTAAGAGAGCAAATGAGAGTGGCCTTTCTTTCGAATGTAAGCGAGACTTCGAAAGTAGTAATATTCGCCGTAGAATGGGTGATGATCATGATTAAAAGAGTTCAAAGGTGAGCGAGCTCTTTAACATATCATTATTCGGCACTGAGCGGATTTGACAGAATCGGCTGATGGGTTGACATCACTCATAGTCACGAAGCTGTTTGCTTACGAAAAAAAATAAGATTCTGTTAGCGATATACGGAAAATATTAACCAATGGCACTTCGTTGCTCTTTGAGCAACGACTGATTGGACGAGTGTGTGAATATGTGTGAAATTATCGCGCAGATTTCGGCTCTCAATAAGATTGTGTTAGTGATAAGAAAACAAATCAACACAACCTTTACTCGTGATGCGAGTGATTCACTCACGACTGATGGAAAGTGTGTGTGAATACATGTGAAACGATTGTGCATAGTTCGACTGCCGAATCCACAAGTGACGTCACAGCCAAACGCGGTATTTCAAAGATATGTTGACAACATCGAAACCAAAGCATTTGTATAATATTTTAGCTATCATAAGCCACTCGTATCATTTGTTGAAATTGAAAACATTGAGGATGAATAATAATAAAATGAAGAAAATAAAATATGAACTTTATAGCAATGTTATAATGAACCTATAATTATCCCGCTCTTAATGCTGCTTTCGTCTCATTCTCTTTCAGTTTGTTTTACGGAAGGTTTCACTTCTATCGCGTCTAACCGTTAGACTGGTATTTTTCCCCCCAAATGAGGCCGGTCAGGCAGTTACTGTGAATAGTGTTCGCTATCGTGAGATGATAACGAACTTTTTATAGCCCAAATTTCTACAGGACGGTGCCACTTGTCCCACAGCTAACGAAACAATGGCTCTTTTGCGCGAAAAATTTGATGGCCGAATAATCTCACGTCGCGGCGATGTCAATTGGCCGCCAAGATCATGTGATTTGACACCGTTGGACTTCTTTCTTTGAGGTTATTTGAAAGAAAAGGTGTACGTCGATAAGCCAGCAACAGCAACAATTCAAGAGCTAAAGGATGAGATAATTCGGGACATTAACGGCATAGAACCTCAATTATGCCTCAGCGTCTTCGAAAATTTGGACCATCGGATGGAGGTGTGCCGCCGAGGTCGCGGCGGTCGTTTGGCCAATAGTTTGTTCCATGCGTAATTGAACTATACCAGTATTATCATAATAAAGAGAAATGACAATAATTTCCTAAAACAACTGTAGTTTATTCAAAATCAATACCGGCCCTTAAAACTTAATCACCCTTTACCTACTCGTCTCTTTATAGTTATTTACATATGCTAAAACCTATAAAACATTTATTTTTCCCGACTTCCAGTTTAGATTTTTATTGTCCCTTCAAAGTTCTCAACATGCAGTTTTTTTTTTAATTATTTCAGAAAAATTGTTAAGCGTTCATTCTCTCATTGAAATATTAATGGTACAGTTTGATAAATTTGCCCATGTCTTCTGCCCCTGTCTAGGTGCAAAACTTACAAAGGGTCGACCGAAAATCAGATTACACTTTTTCGAAGCTGTCTGACGTACAGAATCCGAATTTGTACTCATGGCTGATATTTTATTTGTATCATGCATATATGAGTAAGACTTAGCTGAGCTGATTAGACTTGCGAGGCTTTATACCTGATAAATCTGTCATCAACCCAACCCGTGTGATTTTATTTGTATTATGCATATATGAGTATGACTCAGCTGAGCTGATTAGACTTGCGAGGCTTTAGACCTGATAAATCTGTCATCAACCCAATACAGGGTCCGTGTGATTTTATTTGTATTATGCATATATGAGTAAGACTCAGCTGAGCTGATTAGACTTGCGATGCTTTAGACCTGATAAATCTGTCATCAACCCAATACAGGGTCCGGCACTCGAAGTGTAACCAATTTCAGACCGCTCGTGCACCTGCTACACAGTCATCAGCTACTTGTTAGTTGGGTAAATGGCAGTCCAGAGTATTGTTTGCAAGCGGGCGGAAGCATTTTGCCGAGAGTAAACGCGAAAAAAGAAAATCAGTAATAGTGTGATTGAATTATATTTGGCTGGAAAATCACAACGAGCGATTGTTCGTGAGCTCGAGCACCTTAAGGGGTTATATACCTTGTGGTCCGGTGAAATTAGCGAAAGTTGGGTTTTTTTTAAAGATATGTAGCAATAATTTTATTGTATAAAAGTTTTTATTATTGGATATTACAATGTTTAAAGAAAAAAAAAGGCTTTGTTTGTGTAAAAATATTTAAAAATGGCGGAGTTATGGCGTTTTCCCCCAATACCCTTTTTTTGGAAGAGGCTTGCGGTGGACGCGATTCATGTCCACCAAGTCAACTGAAATCAAAAAATCGAAAATATTTCATTAGTATAGGGTTATATCTTCTTAGTGAACGATCAATATATTAAATATTTTGATTTTTGTGAAAATAGGAACATGTTTTTAAAAAACTCCACTTCTACAGTCCTAAAATTGGCATTAAAAAATTCATATCTGCAAAATAAAAATTTATACATAAAAAGTTGATCGTTCACTAAGAGGCGACATCAATTACGAACAATTTAAAAAAAAAATTATAAAAATCGGTTGAATACTTTTTTTGCAATCGCGTCCACCGCAAAAGCATTTTTGGAAAAACACGTTTTTGAGATAATCGCGTTTAAAGTTTAAAGCGCATGAGGCCGTACGCTCAGGACGTGACGACGCACAATTTAAAACGCTGTAACTTTCGATCTATTGCTCAGATCTCTATGAAATTTTTGGAAAATGTTCTCAAGGGATTGTACTTTACGATAAAGAAATAAAATTTATTTTGATTTTTTTGAAAAACACAAGGTATATAACCCCTTAAAGAAAATAAAGTTTTTGTTTATCGCACCATTACTCGTTACAATGATACCGGTAGCATCGCGAAACGTCATGGAGGTGGTCATCAAAAGACTGCAACGTCACGTGAAATGGTTCAAAAAGTGAAGAAACAACTTGAGTGAAATCTCCCACGAAGTGCCAATCAAATGACGAAAGAAGTGAAAATATCTGACCGTAGCATCCGCCACATACTGAAAAATGATCTCAAAGTCAAGCCTTACAAGATCCAAAAGGCGCATGAACTCACACCAAAGCAGCAACAAGTCAGACTTGAGAGAGCAAAATAGTTACTTCGCTTGGCCGAAAGCGGTCAATTTTTGAACATTGTGTTTTCTGACGAGAAAATTTTTTCAAATTGCGCTAGTCGTAAAGTCCCAAAACGAAAGGGTTTATTTGCTCCACTGTTCATGCAAAAATTTGAGCCATCGATTGGCCAACGGGAGGCAGCAGCCGCCACAGGTAATGGCTTGGGCGGCTGTAACCGCAGCTGGACGCTCTCCAATCGTTTTCATCGAGCCTGCCGTCAAAGGTATGCAAATATTATCGGGAAAGTGTTCTGGAGATTGCATTGAAGCTCTGGGTAGACAAACGTTTCGGTGGCAGATCATGGACGTTTCAGCAGGACTTGGCACCGTCTCACAAAACTTGAGCGAACAAGGAATGGCAAAAAAATCGCGTTCCGAACTTCATAACGTCCACACAATGGCTCCCAAATTCGCCAGACGCTAATCCGATGGATTATTCGCTTTGAGCCATTTTGGAGAGCCAAGTCCGAACTAAAAGATTCACCAGTCTCAAGATGCTGAAAAAAGCCATTGTCCGCGAGCGGGCCAAAATACCTGCAAGTCATATTCGTGCAGCTTGCGATTCGTTTCTGGGCCATCTCATGGCCATAGTCAAGGCAAAAGGTGGTCATATCGAGCAAAAGTCAATTGATTCTTAATTTCGTATGATTTTCACATATTTTTTATTTATTATACATTAAATCTTGGGAAAGACTCGCGAAAAGGAAAAGTTTCAGCTAAAGTTTTTATTTTTCAAGAAACTGATGATAGTGAACTTTATCATGGAAAAATTTAATGACAACTAGACACCCATTATCTGTCAGTCATTTGTATGCCATTATGTTTGTTAAAGCCAACATTGGCTCAGGGGTACATCCAAATTGCAGGAAGTTTGATACATTTTTTTAAATTTGGTGTTTTGTAGTCTCACTATTTCCAGAAACAGGCTAGAAATTGGTCCTTGGTTACTTTGTGACAGAATTTAATTCGGAAATACCTGCGCTTTGCTCTTCAATTACTTTAAATATCTAAGTATAGGGACACTATTGTTGCGTAAAATGTGATGCGATATATTTTTATTTAGCTGTTCATAAAATACAATATATATTTGCGAATTGTATTCTATAAATTTCTGTGCCATGGCGACACAGTTCGGCTGCTGCCAACCGCAACCGCAGCTACAAAACTGATACCACTAATATGCAACAACACTGTCACGGGTGACCAAATGGAAGGTAGTGAATGGTGGCGACATAAATATGCGCGGATATACGCCTATATATTTAATGGAATTGTCAGAGGATGCACGTAATGCCCCGCACCCCCGTGTATTCTTACAAATGCGTATGTATTTGTGTAGGTATACAGTTCTAATACGCAGGGGCACGTAGCGCTGATGTAAATTAAGTTTTGTGATGAAAATATCAACAGAATCTATAAGTATACATACATACACACAATCATCTATATGAATACCGAGTTGTAGTGTCGGATTATATAAGTAATTTACGACTTTGTATGGGGTATGATGGAGAGAATTGCAGGGACTTTTATAATTTTTTTGTGTATCCTTTTTATTAGAGTCAAAAGGATTTCTTATTGATTGTTCACATAGAAATTTTATGTTTGGAGAAAAATGTGGAGATAGCGAAACTAAAAGGTGCAGCATTTTTAATATCAAAGTCTAAATATTTTTATCTGAAAGTATTTATCTGAGGTTTTTCACAATTAAAAAAAACTAATAAAATTTGGACTCTGCATAATTTCGAAAATTTGTCTTAGTAAACCTTCTTGCTCGTGACAAAGCCTCAATTCACCCCTAACTAAGAGACCTGTGTCACATTTGTCGCGGTGTGCTGCAGATAGGCAGCAGAGAATGTGGGAGGCATCATCATATTTGGTTGATTATTTTCGCTGTTCGCTGCCCAAATACCAACACCTAATCGGATTTCGTGCGGACGTTATTCCCAAAATTTTATACAACCCGCAAGGATGGCGTGTGACACGCGCCATGTGGTGAGATCATCCATTGCCAAACCATAACACTTCCGCGCATACATTCATACATTCACACATACATGCATTTGCTTGTTGTTGCTGTTGAAAGAGATGTGCAATAAAGCTAAAAAAAAGTAGCAAAATAACAAATGAATTTGCATACTGTTTTACCAAATTTAGCATCCGCAAAAATTATTGTGGCAAAGTCCAAAGGCGCGCGTGTTATTTGTGGTGGTACGCAGTCAATCTATACGCATGAAATTTGTTTACTTTTGTTGCTGGTTAGTGAAACATACGCTCCCATTGAGTTTTGGCGTTTGGCATTTGGCATTAAATTTGCACTTTCCAGTTTCACCTTCACTACTCTTTTCATCCTTAGATATTTTACATGTTATTGGTTAAAGTAACTTTTACAAGAAGTATATTTTTCAATCAAATTAGACTTCAAATTCGCCTAAAAGATGTTTTAAAAGTAAAGTATTCCTACACAAAAAAATAAAAAACAAAAAAAAACATTCATTTCGTCCCCTTAGTATAACAATAGCCTATGTGCTCATAGGCTATTATTTTTTTTTTTTTGAATTTTTGGATTCTCCATCGTCAATTTTATATGTGGTCAAAATTTTGTCAAATTCTAGTTCCACAACGTGGGTCAAAACGTCAGTAAAAAAATAATAAATATTTACAGACATAACGAGATTTGAGTGAGAGCTACTTTCGACAAAAAGTTTGAAATTCATTTTCTCAAAACATCAAAAAATTTATAGGCTATTTTAATACTAAGGGGACGATTTCATAGGAATAATTTAAGACACCTTGCGGTAGAGAACACAATATTAATGGATTTAATTAATTTCATTCGAACGTAAGTCATCACTGATATTGCCACGTGCCATTAGCAAACCATTTGACTATAAGTAATTAGGGAAACTCCGGTCTAGTAGTAGAAGAAGCTTCCAGATGTAGAATTTATAGTGAAAGTAGCTCTGCGGCAACTCTTTCTTCTCGGCTTAGAGTGTTGACTTTGATGTTAGACTTTTATCGATGACCGTCGGTTTAAATAATGATCTGTGAACCACATTTCAGTCACGGAGGGAAGCGAAAGTTTTCAAAGGCTTCTAACAACGATGTGCGAGTAATGTACCAAAGGCTTAGGTGCCTCTAGTCTGCGACACTAGGGCTGCCTGCGCACATGCACATTTTTGGTTGAAGTCTGAAGTGACCTAACTGCTGTTTTGGTGCTTTACACTTTTCTGATATACTATTGGGCTCAGATCTTAGCTCAAAATGAGAGTAGCAAGCCTTCAGTGCTTTCACTGCTAAAGAAAGTAGAGTTACCGAGTGATATGACATCTCTTCAGTGGTGGGTTTCTCAGAGTTTCCAGTAGTCCAGATAGTCGGGACAATCGCTTCTCGTTAATTCGCTGTTCGTACATGGATATATAGGGTTTTTCAGTAAGAGAGCTTCAACTTTTTTTTGAATAAAACACAAACGGTTTGACTTTTTCAACTAATTTTTTTTTATTATCGAGTTTGAACACATACATTTAAGTATGAAATTCGATTTCTTTTGCATGACCATCGCGTGCACGTTTTACGAAGTCCAATCGTTGAACCCAATTTTCGACCACTAAATCGGCATAAATCGGCCGAAATTCCAAATTTCGCGTTCAATATTGGATCTGAGCTCACAAATCGTCGCCGGCTTGTTACTGTAGACCAATGACTTCACATAACCCCAAAACGGGACGGCTTGTTAAATGGACCGTAAAATGGCCGTAATGCTCTTAAAGCAGCAGCAACAGAACGATTATTTTCATAAAAAGTTGCACGATTTGCAATCGTTGCTCAAGTGTGTAGCGTTCCATGATGAAATGTATACTAATGAAGTTTACAAATGACAAGCGAAAAATAAAAAATATTGCGTCGTTCGCCCTCCCTATCGGAAAAAAGTTGAAGCGCACCTATTGAATAACCCTATACATAATTTGAAAATTTATTGAATCCCATTATGAAACTTGCAGGATTTACTGAGCATAGTTTCAGCTATTAATAAAAAAAATATATATATAAATCTCAGTGGCATAGTTTACAAAAATTAAGCAAAATCAAAAAATATTTTAAAAAAATTTTGAGCAGAACAAATTTCTTTTCTCCAATATATTTCTTTTAAAGAGTATATTTTTTCCTAAAAAAAAATAATTACAAAAGTGTTTTGAAGCAATGAAAATATTTCACTTTAACCCTCGAGAACACGCGCTATGAGCATTTTGCTCAAGCAATTTTTCATTTCGCAAAATTTTTATGTTCTATGTAATCCTGGCACTTATTGTGGTGAGTACCTTTGCTAGTAGTTGTGCTTCGTACTTTGACGAGCATTTCTTACGATTAGTGCACGATCGGACGTGTAGGCAGACGGTTGATTTTTAAGAGCGGCATTTTGCTCATTGCGCGAGAAACAATGGAAGTATTTCCTGATTTATCTTTTTTGTTGAAAACCTCGGTTTTAATTCTAAGATTACTTTCTTTCACAACACTTATATTATAGTCTAAGAGCTCATGACCAAAAAACCCAACACATTTTATACTTCTTGAAATTTTGTGTGAGATTAGTTGTTTAATACTAGAATCGATATCCGGCGGGCTGGCTGCTCAATAGCGGTCTGAATTATGCGTTTTTATTTTTTAAAATTGTTAATAAAAAACATTTACTCAACATATTTTATACCACTTGAAATTTTAACAGAATTTCATTTACGGTCTGTATAAAATGAAACGATGGTTGCCAGCCCATTCTCATGGTCCCAAAGTACTGCCAGCCCATGTTGAAAGTGCCTTGATGGAAGCACAAGTCAACATATTTTATACCGGCTGTCTTTTTTACACGACATTGGCAAGACAATAAATTGATGAAATGTGTAGAGCCAGCCCATTCTGATGGTCCCATCACATGGAAAATTTGGAAAATTTCATTCCTGTAAGTGCGAGCGAGACCGACTTACCTGACTGTGGGCGCGCGAGAGAGAGCGTATATTGTATATATACTGTATATATATATTGTATATATATATAAAAGAAAGAAATTCTCCATTTCTCACCCAGCCATTCGATTCTGGGAGATAACAAGTTGGAAATTTCAAATAAGCGTTTCGCCATGTATTTTCGATATATTGAGCTCGGAGAAGTTGCTGATGTAACTCGGTTTTACATGGCGGTAAAGACGATACGTCGAAATTTTCAGCTGTTTCTGGAATGCTTCGTTTACATTTGACGCTTTATATGTCTCCCAGAATTTAGAAAAGCGGCCGCTGTTCACGTCATTTATGTTTCTTAAATTGTACATTTCGCATACAAATTTTTCCAGCATTTTTTTTTGATTTTTTGTTGCGATGGAGTTTATATTCCCCAGTTCAATAAAAGCATTTTGATATTCCGGTGATTTTTTTAATATCTGGAAAGGTCTTTTCTTGCCTTTTCTGTAAATGGCGGGACTGTAATCACAGCCGGGCAGGGCATGGAAACCTGGTAAACTCTGGCATAGGGATGGGCCGAGTTGTTCACTGAGATCATTGATATCAATGCAACGTTTGTTATTGCCAGTTCCTAATTCCATAAATATGTGCAATTCGTCATGCGAAAGATGGTCCATGTTACCCAGCATGATGATCAGTATGTCAGTATCGGAACATTTCATTAAAACATTCTCGCAGACCGCTTTACACACATGATACACAATTTTTGTATCTGCTTCCTCCTGAAGTTCGCATGACATTTCCTCATCGACGATTTTCGATATAGAGGCGCCGTCACTTGTAAATGTATAGCACACAGCGTAATTCAATTTTATGGTTGAATTGCCAATAAATGGCGCCATTTCCACTGTTCCCCAATGTTCTATGAGAAATCTGACCAGTGCGTCCTTGAATTTGCTATTTCTTAATTCTTTATTGAAATCTTTAGGTCGAGTTTGTTCGGGTCCTGTGAAGTTATAATCGATACTGCTGACATTTCCTCTTTGTATTCGTTCATAATCTTTAATGGATGGAGTAAAATATTGGTCGAATATGATGTGCAATCGTTTGGCCGGTGTCTTCGCATGAATGAGATAATTTTTTTTGATAAATTTCCAAAAGTGTTTGGAATTTCTTTCATTAGGTGGAGCAGGAAAAATCCATCGATTATGACTATGTCGAATATTTGCGGTATGTTAGCAGTTATATTTATTTGTAAAACCTGAGTGATTGCAGATTTTTCAGTCCTACAAATTGTTCCATCAGAATGACATAGAGATAACGGAATTGGTGTTATTGGATAAGACAATATTTTTTCGACGACGATATTGAAATCCATCGATAATGCCACAATTCGTGCAAATAGATCCCGTTGTAAGCATATTTCGTAGACCTGGTTGGCAACTTTTGCTTTATTATTTACTGCATTGGCTGAAAAATTACAAATTTTAACCCTTGTGATGGCCTTCTCAAATCGCTGTGGGTCTATGGAGCACTGAGCAATGAATTCTTTCCTTAACTGGCTCCCTGATTGTTCAAATGTCAATAAATAATTTTGAACCTGCAATGATGCAGCCTTTCCCGTAGCGATGTTGAAGAGAAAATTCCTGTCAATGCTGTCATCGAAGGGGTTCATAAATTTATCAAAAGTTTTTATGAAATTTCGGAGTTGATTAGAATCTCTTTTGATGATATGCGGTTACAGTTGCGTTATGATATCGGGACGTTTCTTCAAACCAGCAGTTTCATATACATGGGAAATGATGGTAGCACGAATAGCATGACTTTTTGCCCAACGTTGCCGGGCAGAAATGGAATTTGTGAAATGGATTATTCCCGTCAATCGTTTTGCTGCATCGGCATTAATTGTTTGTTCTAAGGTTATATCAATCGGTTGTCTTGAAAAAACTTTGTCGGTTCGTTTTATGCCAAAGAAGCCTTCTTTTATGGCAACATGTAACGATGGGTGCGTTTCCTCAATCTTATTCAAATTGTCGATATATCTGACTAGCCAACGTGCATAATTCGGCTGGTTAGATACAAAGAAAATATTTGCTATTTTCGGTAATATGTATTTGAAAAAAATATAAACGATATACGCTCTCTCTCGCGCGCCCACATTCACGTAAGTCGGTCTCGCTCGCACTTACAGGAATGAAATTTTCCAAATTTTCCATGTGATGGGACCATCAGAATGGGCTGGCTCTACACATTTCATCAATTTATTGTCTTGCCAATGTCGTGTAAAAAAGACAGCCGGTATAAAATATGTTGACTTGTGCTTCCATCAAGGCACTTTCAACATGGGCTGGCAGTACTTTGGGACCATGAGAATGGGCTGGCAACCATCGTTTCATTTTATACAGACCGTAAATGAAATTCTGTTAAAATTTCAAGTGGTATAAAATATGTTGAGTAAATGTTTTTTATTAACAATTTTAAAAAATAAAAACGCATAATTCAGACCGCTATTGAGCAGCCAGCCCGCCGGATATCGATTCTAGTATTAAACAACTAATCTCACACAAAATTTCAAGAAGTATAAAATATGTTGGGTTTTTTGGTCATGAGCTCTCCGTCTATTAGTATTTCCTAATGTTGGTGAAATGGAACGCAAACGTCTTCGTTGTGCAAAAGATATTTCACAACTTGCTTCCTGGTTGGAAGAAGTTTTAGATGATGGTAGCTTCGATTATGATGAAAATGAATTATTTCCACATAGTGATGGTGAAACTATACATAGTGACCACAACACTGACTCTGAACAATCCACTGAGGAGGAGAAGGAGGAAGAGGAGGAGGGCAGCGTTTGTGAGTATACAGAGACACCAGGAGGTAGACGCAGTGTATATTGGGGAAAAGATAAGTGCACCAAATGGGCACTGGGTCAACCCCTTCGCAATGTTCGTACGAGGCAGTGTAATATAAGGTTGTCAAAAAAGTCTTGCGGTATTTTTATTGAATTTTCAATTGTTCATAAAATTGGTTATAATAATGCGATTTAAGTCAAATATGCGCCGTTTTGTTCGATGACGAGTTCCCAACGAGATGCCAACTTCATAATGGCCCTCTTATAGAAGCTCGCTTCCCTATTGTCAAAAAACTCGGAGAGCCAATTCTCACAGGACTCTCTTGTGGACAACTTGCGACTACCAAGCTCGTTCGCCATGGACAGAAATAGGTGGTAGTCACTTGCTGCGAGATCCGGACTATACGGTGGATCCAAAAGAATCTCCCATCCGAGCTCCCGGAGCTTCTAGCGCGTCACCAAAGATGTGTGTGGCCTGGCGTTGTCCTGATGGAAGACAATTCGGCCTTTGTTGATTAAAGATGGCCTCTTCTGCATGAGTGCTGCATTCAAGCGGTCCAGTTGTTGGCAGTACAAGTCCGAATTGAGCGTTTGGCCATAGGGGAGCAGCTCATAGTGGATGACTCCCTGCCAGTCCCACCAAACACACAGAAGAACCTTCCTGGCCGTCAATCCAGGCTTGGCCACCGTCTGGGCAGCTTCACCGCTTTTCGACCACGACCGTTTGCGCTTCACGTTGTCGTAAGTGACCCACTTTTCATCGCCAGTCACCATCCGCTTCAAAAACGGGTCGATTTTGTTGCGATTCAGAAGCGATTCGCATGCATCCATACGGGCAAAAATTTTTTTTTGCGTCAAGTCGTGTGGCACCCATACATCGAGCTTCTTTTTGAATCCAAGCTTCTTCCAATGGTTTATAACGGTTTTATGACTCATGCCCAGCTCTTGGCCGATGCTACGGCTGCTACTATGTCGGTCTCTTTCGATCAATTTAGCGATTTTATCGTAATTTTTGACGACAGGCCTTCCGGACCGTGGCGCATCTTCGATCACCTCTGCACCAGAACGAAAACGTTGAAACCATCGTTGTGCGGTGGAAATGGAAACTGTATCGGGTCCATAAACTGCACACATTTTATTGGCAGCATGAGATGCATTTTTGCCTTTATCGTAGTAGTACTGTAAAATATGCCGCATTTTCTCTTTATTTTGCTCCATGTTTGCGACGCTATAACTCACGAACGACTAAAACCAAACAACAATTAATCAAACACGCGTTAGCACGTGAAAAGGGCTTTCCAAAAAGCTCTAGAGTGAACCGATGCGACAAATACAACTAGAACTACGCGCTTGCAAAGACAAGCTTGCGGAAATTCCGCAAGACTTTTTTGACAACCTTATATAATAACACACTTGCCAGGAGTTAAAAGTATAGCAAAAAATGCTCGAACTCCATCAGAATGTCTGGCCTTGTTTTTGTCAAATACTTTGATAGAAAACATTGTGACATATACAAATATATATTGAAAAAATAAGAGGCACTTATGCACGTGATAGGGATTGCAAATCGACAGATGCGGTTGAATTAAATGCATTTATAGGCATTCTTTACATGGCTGGACTAAAAAAAATGAATCATTTGAATTTAAAAGAGATGTGGCTTCAAGACGGAACTGCTCCTGATATTTTCAGAGCCGCAATGTCCATAACTCGTTTTTTGTTTTTGCTCCGTGTTGTTCGATTTGATGACATTGACTCTCGCTTACAGAGGATCGAAACTGATAACTTAGCAGCTTTCCGTGAAGTTTTTGAAATATTTAAAAAGTTTTGCAGTGACCTCTATATTCCTGGAAAGTATTGTACTATTAATGAAATGCGTTGTAAATTCAGAGTATACATCCCTAGCAAACCGGCCAAATATGGTTTAACTAACGCTGCCTGACCGCCCTCATTTTGGAAAAAATACGGGCCAATGATGCCGCCGACCCATAAACCGCACCAAACAGTCAATCTTTGTGGGTGCATTGGTTTTTCGGCAATCACTCTTGGATTATCATTCGCCCAAATGCGGCAATTCTTCTTATTGACGAATCCACTGAGGTGAAAATGTGCCTCATCTCTGAAGATGATTTTCTTCACGAAGTGCGCGATATGCATTTTGATTTGAACGCCCGTTTTCATAATAAGCCTGAATAACTTTAACGCGTTGCTCGATTGTGTATCTTTCCATGGTTCAAGTTGATTTAGTCTGAAATTGAAAAATATTAAATTAGAATACAATTTGACGTTTCGGTGTGATTTACGTTCAACATCGGCCTTGAAAATAACCACCCTTAATAAGCGCCGACCTATAGACATGGGATTAAGGTGCCAAATGGGATGACATGGGATTAGGGTTATGTTGTATGTTGTTGGCGAATTTCCCCTCCACTTTACAATAAAACTCTAACATGTGTCGATAGTCGTGCTGTTCATATTCGAAGCATTCGTAATTATATTTCTAATAAATAAAATAGATATTACTTTAATAGCAATGAAATCTGCCAAGTTAAACATTTTCTCAGTGCGGGCTATACAAATTTCTGACAGTTTGTCTATAAAGCCTATTTAATCTTTGATATAGTTCTTTATATTTGCGCCTAGGCGTATGCAACGCCCTTATTCAAATCGAATTAAAAAATAAATAAAAAATTAAGTGCTAAAGTGTTAATTTACATATACACACACACTCAGCTTTGGAACCGATGCTTTCCATTTCAATTCAACCGGGCTATTCGGGTCATGTTCTCCGATTTCGATGTAACTCAAATATGTTGCTCTCTTGTCAAAATAATGAGACACGTATTTTTTTGTTCGCCCGAAAAAATTTTTTTCAAGAGTTATCGGCAATTTTGTTTTTCGGCTCAAAATCGATTTTTTTTTAATTATATAAGAAACATTTTTTTTTAAATGCCCATAACTTAGTCAAAAATGAACCGATTTTAATAATTCTGAGCTCAAAATAATCGTCATTACTTACACGAGCGAGTTCACCTAGAAACAATTGCAAAAAAGTAGTTGAAAGTTTTTTATTTAGCAAAAAAGAAAAAAAATTGAAATTTTTTCGAAATTCAATATTTCAAAAAGTGTATTTTTTTTTTATAACTTTTTCCAAATCAAGAGGACACCTCAAACTTCAATTGAGCTGAATGCCCAGTAGCTAAAATGAGTTGTTTATGAGTAATGAATTCTTGAGTAAAAAACTTGTTTCGCACTTTTTGTTTTTTGGAAAATAAAAAATTTTCAACAAATATTTTGCAATTGTTTCTACGTGAAGTCGCTCTTGTAAAAAATGACGATCATTTCGCTTCGAGAATCATTAAAATCGGTTCATTTTTGACTAAGTTATGAGCGTTTAAAAAAGAAAAAAATTCTTATATAATGAAAAAAATCGATTTTGAGCCGAAGAATAAAATTGCCGATAACTCTTGAAAAAAATTTTTTTCGGGTGAACAAAAAAATACGTGTCTCATTATTTTGACCAGAGGGCAACATATTTGAGTTACATCGAGATCGAAGAACAAGACCCGAATAGCCCGGTTGAATTGAAATGGAAAGCATCTATATTAGAATTTTTTTTTAAATGCCCATAACTTTGTCGAAAATGAACCGATTTTAATCATTCTGGGTTCAAAATGATTGCCATTACTTACACAAATGACTTGATGTAGAAACAATTGCAAAAAAGTATTTGAAAATTTTTTATTTTCCAAAAAACAAAAAGTGCGAAACAAGTTTTTTACTCAAGAATTCATTACTCAAAAACAACTCATTTTAGCTACTAGGCATTCAGCTTAATTGAAGTTTGAGGTGTTCTCTTGATTTGGAAAAAGTTATAAAAAAAATACACTTTTTGAAATATTGAAATTCGAAAAAATTTCAATTTTTTTTCTTTTTTGCTAAATAAAAAACTTTCAACTACTTTTTTGCAATTGTTTCTAGATGAACTCGCTCGTGTAAGTAATGACGATTATTTTGAGCTCAGAATTATTAAAATCGGTTCATTTTTGACTAAGTTATGGGCATTTAAAAAAATTTTTTTCTTATATAATTAAAAAAAATCGATTTTGAGCCGAAAAACAAAATTGCCGATAACTCTTGAAAAAATTTTTTTTCGGGCGAACAAAAAAATACGTGTCTCATTATTTTGACTAGAGAGCAACATATTTGAGTTACATCGAAATCGGAGAACATGACCCGAATAGCCCGGTTGAATTGAAATGGAAAGCATCAACTACAGTTCAGGGCGAAATGCAAACCATCTCATTTGTCCAACATACATTTGCAGCAGATGAATACGACTACTAACACACAGACTTGCTTATAAACAATCAATGCCTTAAACAACCTTACTTAATTGCATCGCGGTGAAGAATTTAATGTACGGAGAGGGACGAGAGTACTGCGATTTGTCAGCACGCATGTTGCACATTGCAACTGGGAGAGAAATGTTGTGTATGTAGATTTACATTTAAATGTACGCATGAGTGGCATGAGTGACATATTTAACCACTGTTTGCCCTATTGACCTTTTATAATTCATTCGGTTACTTGATACCATAATATACAGAGCAGCAATGCACGTCATTTAATACCAAAGCGGGTTTGCGCTCGCACTTGCTGGCATTGTCGCTGTAGCTGTTGCTCAGGATGTCATTGCTGTGACAGCACTTTAATTAATGCAAATTGATTGGAGTGACTTAAATGAGGTGTGCTCGGATTCACATCGCTGCATCTTACTTACACCCCGTTTCACATTACTTTACTTCATTTCAGCTTGCTGCACCGAGTATGTACATGTACACACTTGTAGCGTTTTTGTTGTCAATTGTAATATGGCACGAGTATTGCGTTCAAGGCTTTGCTTCATTTCAGCATCCTCTTCAGTGACGACAGCTTTTCCTCGTGGGCGTATGAGTAACAATAATTCGATGGCATTAACTAATTAAAATTGTATTGTACGTATGTGTGTGTATGTATGTGTCTGCGCATGTAAT
Organism: Anastrepha obliqua; assembly: GCF_027943255.1. Classification (NCBI taxonomy): domain Eukaryota; kingdom Metazoa; phylum Arthropoda; class Insecta; order Diptera; family Tephritidae; genus Anastrepha; species Anastrepha obliqua. The sequence goes on along the minus strand of NC_072896.1, from coordinate 101,313,840 downwards.
ACCAAGTCAGTGTTGTTCTGCAATTGCCAATAATGCTTGTGGTAAAGTACACATAGGTAGATATGGCTGTCTAATGTATGTTAATCGAATTTTCCAAATACCTTGAAAGGATTTTATTTGTACTGCATTGAACAGCTGAATAATCCATAGTTGCTATACAGTTTTATAATTCTGTCGCCAGAATTTATAGAAATTTCTAATTACTAAGAGTTTATTTACCTACTCCGGAATATTCAAAATGAAGTGTTCACTTTTTTGCTTTTAACAGCATTGAATGATAAAAAATAATTAAACAAAGAAGACAACCATCTACACACCCTGCGAATAAAAATATAAGGGTGGTTGTTGTTGTTGTTTTAGCAGCACAAACATATCCCATACACGTACGAGGAATGCTGTTGAAGAGGAGTGTGCTCTATGAAGGTCCTTCATTGGGTGAGACCAATAATTATGAACTTTGATGACATAATAATTGAAGAAACTTGCAAGCCGTTCACACGGCAATCAAAGTAATTTCGAAAAAAACACCTCAATTTTGAAAAATATTTAATTGAAGCTATTGACTCTTTTGATATTTCCTCACCTTTGAATGTGAAATGTTCGACCGCAAGTTGCTACATTTGCTTACTATTTCCTACGCCTAATGCATGCGTACACCTATCAATCCGCGTGTGAAATGAGATATTGAACGCCCACTGCGCTCAAACCGCTTGCATACAGCAACCATGCCCACTGCATCTTAATTTTCTGTCTTATTCAGACACAAGACTCCCAATTTTCAAAATAAATGGCAGGTAATTAGACGCAACAAATGGGCGTGCGCTACCAAACCACAGGGGCTCATGCACTTAGTTGCTCCGCCTAGTAGTTAACATGACTTATAACCACCCTGCGGTAGTAATCTCAAGGATTACCAGAAAGTGACTGCAATCAGCTTACCAGGCAATAGCAGAGTCTGCCCCGGCGTCAGCGGGCCCACTATAGCTTTCAAGCTCAATTAGATAAAGATGTAGTAAAAAGATAATCACTCATACATTCAACCCTCTTCTGCTCGTCTCCCAATACACGAGGCTCACCACTCTGCCACAGCTAATCAGCTTTTGTAATGTGATGGGAGGCGTGCTGTGCGAGTATGTGTGCTCCCAAATATCTGCTAGACTTTGCTTATTGTTTACAAACGCGCCCAAAATATTTTCCCAAAAAATGTGAAAAATTATGGATTGCGGAATCATACGAAGATTTATAGACTTTAATATTTTGCCCTAAGTACATGAAGCTGAAGTAGATTTTTGGAGAAAAAATCAGGAACGAAATGAAACACTGATGATTACAGAAAATATTAGTAGCCAGTGTTTCCCTTTTCATGCTTTTCATCAACTGATAGAACTTTCCTTTTTTGGTATGTCGGTGATTTATAGTGAATTTTGGTTGGTTTTTGGCCGTATTGAGAAATCAAAAAAGTAAATTTTTTTATGCAAATATTGCCACTAAATATTGGGACGGTTTTTTACTCACAGGCATAAACTCACGGGCAAAATAATATAATCGCTATATTTTTACCAGTTTTTACAACTTTTCTTTTGGATTTTTTACTTTTATCAATTTTTTATAAAATATATACACTATGCGATGTCATATTCACCGATTTTTCGAAAGCGTTCGATCGAGTCAGCCATAGTACCCTACTACTGCAGAGAAGCATGCAAGTCCCTAAAACTCTACAAGGAAGTTGGTGCAAGAGTAGCTATCTTCTCAGACAGTCAAACAGCTATTAAAGCCTTAGACTCCAACTACATTTCATTCAAACTGGTCCTACAGTGTAGAGGGGAGCTAAAACTGCTCAGCTATTGGCTTGAAATTACTCTGATATGGGTTCCCGGTCATAGGAACATACGGGGCAATGAGATAGCGGATGAGCTAGCAAGAAAGGGCTAGACAAAAAACACATGGCCGTCATACAAAATCCAAAGGACGAATGGCCTGCTAGGATGTTCTCGGTCAAACATTTCACGCATCACTTTAACCCTTGCAGGACATTGGAAAGTAGGGGATCATGCAGCTAGACTCAATCTACCCTTCAATCCTATCTGTAGAAGCTGTCAAGCGGAAGGGGCGAAGGAAAGTCTTTTCCACTATTTATGTGAATGTCCGGGACTAGCCAGGGCACGACTCCGATCCTTCGGTAAGCCTTTTCTACAGCAAATTAAGGAGATCCCACACATCGAGATAAAAGATTTGCTGCTAGACCTGGACCTCACTAAATGGATTTGACTTGGAAAAAAAAAGAAAAAAAAAAAATTTCATCACAAGATAGTGGTAGTAAAACGGCGCTGGTCACTAATTAGAAGCATTTCAGCTCAGAAATGTTCAACCACCTTAACAACAACAACAACAACAACCCTACTTAAAAAGCTGGGTTCATTTGGTCTTCATCCTAGCTTACTCAAGTGGCTTGCATCTTATCCAACAGATAGAACTCAATTCGTTCGTATAAATAACATAAAATCTGATGCCATCAAAGTTACCTCAGGCGTACCTCAAGGTAGCCATCTTGGGCCACTATTGTTCTTAATGTTTGTTAATGACATTCCAGACGTTTTCGAGACATCACGTTGTCTGATCTGTATGCAGATGACTAGAAAATTAACAGTCGGGTAGAGGACGTAACTGACTGCATAAGACTTCAAGAAGACTTAACAAGATTGGAAGCTTGGTGTGATGATAACTCCTTACCTCTTAAGGGGGGGGGTAAGGGATAAACGCTAAAAAAAAACACTTTTTTCATGAATTTATTGTAGCGAAACGGTTCAAGTCAGTTTATTAGAAGTTATTGCATATTATAAAGTAACATTTCAAGAATATTTGATAAAATTTTCATGTAAAAATATTGCAAAATGAGCGAATGAGAGCACATTTACGTAGACGTCTTTTCAAAAATACATTTTGCAGTAGTCAGCATATCTCAGCGTAGAATCATCTGCAATCAAAAAAATCGAATAATTTAGTTAAAGTATGAGTTAAACTTCCCCCCAACGTTTATTTTGACGATTTATTTTCATTTTCAGCCATTTGGTAGTCGTTTGAAGTAAATAGTGATTTTTGACGAAAAAATGCCGCCATTTTGTAGGTGTAAAACCACCTTAATATAAAAAAAAATGGCGAAAAAAACGTTGGGAGGAGGTTTTTTATATGTAAAATATGTGTGCAAAATTTCAAAAGGATCGGTTGAGTAGTTTTCAAATGCCAATGACTACGCACTTAAAAAAAAAAGGTTCGAGAAAACCGCGTTTAAAGTTTGTAACGGACTACGCGCGCAACTGCTGCGTCTCGGCAAATGTTTGAGGCGGCTCGTCTTTATGCTCTATAACTTAAAAAGTTTTGCTCGGATTGACTTAAAATTTTAACACGGTATTTTTGAAATGTTTTACTACAATAACATGCAAAAAAAAAATCGATTTTTATCCCTTACCCCCCCCTTAATGCTGGTAAATGCCAGCACATATCATTCAGTAAACGAAAAGTTACGATTGATTTCGATTACAAGTTAGGCACTACCACGCTCCACAAAATTTATGAAAAGAAAGACTTGGGGGTCATATTTACATCGAAAATGTCGTTTTGTAAACACATAAACTTTATGGTTGCCAAGTCTAGATCTAAGCTTGGCTTTGTAATAAGGAATTCAAGGGAGTTCCAGGATATTTCTACGCTGACGAATTTGTATTTTTCTCTTGTGAGATCAAACCTCGAATATTGCAGCATTATTTGGGATCCATTCTATATGGGTGCATCCTTAAGAATTGAGAAGGTTCAAAAGCGTTTCACTAGATTTGCTATTCATTCGTTGGCCTTGCAGTTTGCCCGCATATAAAAGTAGAGGTCTTTTGTTAGCACTGCCAACTTTAGAAATGCGGAGAAAAATTTCATCGGTAATGTTTATAAGGGACATAGTTACGAATCATATCAAATGTCACTTCTTGCTGGAGCTAAAAGTTTTTAATTGTCCCACTCGTAACCTAAAACTCAGCAATGTTCCATTTACCGTATCACAAGACCAATTTTAGTCGAAATGAACCGCTTGCACGTTGTATAAGACAGTCTAACCAATTATGCAAACATTTGGCTATATTCTCTAACTCACGAGAGACTTTCAAATCAAAACTTAATCTGGAGATACACTTTTTGAATTGTGACTAATGTATCTCACAGTATTGCTTACCATAAATTATATTTAAGCTATAGTATTACAATAGTAATCTATTTGAGTTATACTTTAATTGAAGAAATTAATAAAATTGAAACTGAAATATATTCTCTGCAATAAATACCACATAAACAAAAGTTTCCAAATTTGCACAAGGCCTACAAAAAGTCGACAAATTTTCATCAAAATTTCAAGTTTCTTAATCAGCATTGCACAAAAAAAAAAAATTGGTATGGTTTTATAACAAATTAAATTTTAGTAAAACTATATAAGAAATGTAAAGTGATTCAAAAATCTCATTGATTTTTGACTATTGTTTTTTGCTGCCGTTTTTGTGCATTTTCTCCATATAACGAATGTACGATATTTTTCTTGTATAGAGAAAATGTGAAACACCTTAGGAGTAAGTTCTGCTTCTACGTGATTTGATAATGAAAATTCAAATTAATAAAATATTTTTGAATTAAAATTTCATATATTTATTTTTGAATTAAAATTTTTATTATTTCTACTTTCATTTTGAAAATTCAAATAACACCTTAAAACACCGGTAAATATTAGAAACCTTTACAAGTTTGTAAAAATATGTAAAGGTAAGAAAATCCTTCTCTATCGGAGATAGTATCGAAATTCCTGTTTCCGCAACGCGCCTTGCTAATGAAAATTCTAACTTTTTATTCTTCCCAAATTTTTCATTCTAAAATTTAAATGAGAAAAATTAAACAAAACGCAGGAAAATGTATATCTAATCATTCCCCTATTGCTGGCATAAATAAGTAAAAATAAGAAAATGTCGTCAATTTAAAAATTTCTTTCCCAAATGAGGCTCTTTTTGGGTCGTAACTAGAACATAAATTAAATATGAAACAGTCGATTCATGGATGATTAATTGTTGAGAACGTCGTGATATCAATGTTGAATTATGTTCAGCAACATTTCGCAGAAGGAAATACTTTCCTCCGAGGGGCCAGTGTTTGGTTTTTCGTCTGCCAGTCCTTTTTCTACCCTCAACAAAAGCAGTTTCTTGAAATTTTTTTCAAAGGCTGGCATTGAACTTTCGACTAATTCGGACGAAAATAAATCAATAAAAAAAATCTCAAATTTTTCGAAATGTTGTTTTTAAAGATCGATCTTAGATTTCATAATAAAATTCAACAATTTTCAGGCGCTGTTCTAACGTGCAAAATTGTACATCTGGCTACTTGACAAATTTCAAAGATCATATAAAAAAAGGTGCCGTAGGTAGGTCACTTTTGAAAGATTCTTTATTTCGACATTAAGCAATATTCTTCGCTACTCTCGAGAGCTTATTGCCTCTAAAAGGGTAGATGATTAGCCTGCCGCTATCAGTCCTAAGTAGTGGGAATGCCCACCTGTCGTTTCTTAGAAACAACGCTTTTTTACTGCTTTGGAGCGCCATCTGTGTGTCAAATTTTTCAACCAGAAGATTACACAGGTGTAACTGTGTGTTTTTCTTTGTTTTTGCTTGTTTTAGCAGCCACAATGCAAATAATGCGCAGGCTATTGTGCGGGAGTAAGGATGGAAAGGATAAGTTTGTGGGTTTGAGGAATGAGTTCTTTTTTTTAGAAACAGGGAACGTAGGTAAATTTGGAAAAGTGCGGGGACCGTGTTTCACGTGGGATTAACCAATATAAGTAATTAAAAATTGAGATTTAAAAAGAAAAAATAATCGACTGATGTCTATTACATGCACCCTACCAGTTGATATGAAAAGTGATATACTCGTATAGTGTGGCATGTAACTGTAGCACTAAGAGTTTTTGGGAAGTTTTTATAACTTATTTTTTACTTATTTAACCCTACAAAGATAACTATATGACAACAAACGTAAATGAAAATCATACGCTTCAGAGGCGCGTGCTTTTCTAAGGCGTCAATTTAATACTAACAATGGATATTTATTTAAGTTAATCTATTCATTTTAAAGGTTTGGCATTATTGTAAAAATAAAATGCATTTATATTATATTATATTTTTTTTATAGTTTAAGTAATTTTGAACCTAAATCACTAGACCTCTATGAAAAATGAACAAAAGTCAACAGTCTTCGGTTTATGGGAACAAATCCCGTAAAATATCACAAAAAATAGTGTTTTATCCTTACAAACTAGTAGACTATAATATAGTCAGTGTAAAAAAAACTACAATATTATAAAAAAAAATTTCTTAAGAGACAGACATGACAAACGTTTTTCTTGTGTTCACCACAAACTGTGTTTTTGCATTTGGCACAGGTCATCTTTGACATTCTTTTCTTTTTAGACGTGCAAAGACTGCAATATTGCCTTCGTCATCACACGATGATAATAGATAAACCATCCTCGAGGGCTTCGGCTTGTATGACACTAGTTTCAAACATTCATCGTAAGAGAACATAGATGTGCCTATTGGTCGGGTGTTTTTCAACTCTTCAGGGATCTCGCATTTATTAGGTCTTATAGTGCCAACAACGGTCGGTTGTATGGTGCCTGAAGAAGTGATTTCGCGAGAGGTACCGAGGTGAACGAATTATCACAAGTTATGTTCGATTTGTGCCATGAATAGGTCGAGATAACTCTTTTACATAATATTCTCCCAGCGGCAGTCCATTGGTATTTGTGGCTCTTCCGATATATGGCATTGCATTCAACATATACTTAGTTGCAATATCGCACATCATTATAATTTTGATGCCACATTTATTCGGTTTATTTCCAATTGTCCATTCTAAATGGACATCTTCTTCGAAATCCCAGTAATTGTTCATCGATTGTGACATACTCTCCCGGGGAATAGTTCACTTTGCATTGAGTTATAAACAGATCCCAAACTTTTCTGACTGGAATAATAGGATATTCTTGCCGAATAAGGGGCCGTAAAGACTTATTATCCATCCTGAGACATCTAATTAGGAAATCAAAACGATCCCTGCTCATTACTGCTACATACCTTCTTCCCGAAAAGCAACTATCACACAGCTCATCAGTTGATAAATGATTGGCTTTCATTAATGCACTCTAGGTTAGGATACCAATCAAAGCTCGAAGTTCTGTAGAGGTTGTATCTTCGAACGTGCTACTGGTAATGAAGGCGGCACGTTTTACTGAGATTTCAACATTTGCCCACCGAACAATCTCTTCAACTATTTCGTCGGTGATGAACAAATCAAAACATAATAGCGGATCAAATATAATATATTTCGACACATACGCGTTGGACCCCTATTTGTGCGAATTATATTGATGGCAGATGTTCTACCATGACTTCAACCCTTAGTAGCAGACCAGCAATTTCTGTTTTCACCTCTGATCACTCTGCCAGCAGGAACAATTATACGATGGTCACGCTCTGAACTTCTAGCGCGCTCTGAGGGTAGAGGCTGTGACAAATCTTCATCTTTGGTATAATATTCGATTCTTCTATTGCCTCGTCATCGATATACTGGTCTTCGAAGTCGCTCTGCACATTATCTTCGCTCAGATGATTTTCTATTTCGCTGTGACTTCCTGACGTTCATCACCGTCGCTCTGTTCTTCTCGACACAAAATGGATCATATTTCATCTTTTGCCAGTACCCTTCTGCTCGTCATGATAACTGCGTAAAGAATGTTTGCTAAAACGAAAATATATAATATAAACTTTAAAACAGAATAAAACGGTCATCAAAAAATAAATTATCGCAAATTTTGAGTCAGCTTAAGCTAGCAAAATATCAACTAAATTGAATGTGCTACAAAACTGCATACCCAGAATTCTTAGAAAAAATTTTTGAAATTCCGATGATAGGTTACATTTTTAGAAATTGTACAAAAAATTTGAAACTTTGAGTATATTGTTTTACCTATAATATGAATTGTGCTTTTATAAACAAAAAAAAAAAAAATTTAAGTAAAAAATTAATAAAAAATAAATAGTCAAATATTTGGAATGCGTCGCACTGCTGCTATTTTGACCAGAGGTGGATGTATTTATTTATAACGTTTTTGCGCTTAACTTTATAAATCTAGAAGTTGTTAAGCATTCGAGTAAAATAAAATGCAAAAGAACTGTTTCCAAACATTGTGAAACTTAACAGTTAGAACACGCACGCGCACACATACACGAACCTGCATATTCAAATACACTGCCAACACATAAACAAAAGTAAGTCGAGATGCGATCGTACGTACAGGTAAATGTATGTACGTGCGCCTGTGACTCGCGCATTGCACGTCTGTGCATACATATTAATGTAAACACCTGCCGCTGTCACGCTAATCCTCGCACGCCTCTAAAGCTGCTTTCCCTTCTGCGCGCACTGGCAGAGGTCGTATGTGGCAAAGTGGCTATGTGCATCTAAATATTAACCCAAATCGTAGCTGGATCACGTGCACACCTGAAATTTCAGCTTTTCGCTGCTTTTCTACACGAATTTACATACTTTCCGTGTTTCCCTCTCCATTTACTTACTGTCACCATCGCCGCTGCGGTCGTAAAAAACATATCTGCATAAAAATTGCACTTTCATCCTTGAAAATCCAAAATCTAAACTTTTGCGCGCCCGTTTTTTATGCTCACGTTTTGTTAAATTCTTGAAAGTAGTACAAGGTAGCATTTGAAGGGAAACACAAATGTGAAAAAGTAAATGCTTTTAAAGCAAAAAAGTAACAAAATATCAAACTAATGTACAGGTTTTCGCAGTTTTTGAAAACTATTTCTGCGATATGATTTTTATGGATTTACGCCTTTGACGTGTTTTCACCGAAATTTGCTATACAACTCTGCTTTTCTTCTTACACGTACATATATATTTGAGGTTTTTCCATACATAGAAGCGCAACACAATTCAGTCAGAATATTTTAGACATTTTTTTTTTTTTTGAAATGTAACTTTCTTGTGCGAAAAATGGAAAAGTTTCGATAATGATATCTTGAAAAAAAAGTTAAAAAAAGACAACGTGAAATATTTCTCATTAATAATTTAAAATACTTTTTTATAAGAAACTAATCATCACATGGAAATTTTTGTGAGAGAAGACCCATGTGAAATTTACCAGTGAATGCATTTGTAGCACATCTGAATCCTCTAACTCCTTTCTTAACAGAACATTTTTGATAATTATCAAATAAAGGGTCAAAGTGATCCGCTATTAGTGACAATAATGGGTTAAAATCATCTACGAAAAAATTGCTCTGATAATTTTATTTCATGTGCCCTCATTTTATAGTGGTCAGCCGTCTCATCTTCCTCTTTACAAGCTGGGCAGAGGGCACTGTTTGAGATGCCCACCTACAACCGGATTTACTGCATGCGCTCGAAAAGTAAAATTGGCGTTCCTAAAATACAGTTTACGGTATATTTCCGGATGTTCGAAATAAAGAAACTACAACACAGCAAACATTTTGTGGGGTGACTCTGGAGTGTCTCCTCCGAAGGTTAAAAACATGAATTGCTTTTATTGTTGCAGGTATACAAATTTGGATCTTAAGGGGTTAGGAGTAGTCAGAGGCCCAAAAAAAGTACGATTTAAAAAATTTTTTTTTTGCTAGTGAATTGCTTTATTTTACAAAAATAAAAACAAAGCATTAGGACATTACGTTTCGACTTGACCTTAGGAAAATTTCAGAAGAAGAAAAAACAATAATAATTGTAAAAGCTATCGCTGTTTGTATGGAGCCCATTTTTCCAGAAGTCCCCTGCAGTGATCATCACAAGTCCTTGGAGATTCATCTAATATCAATTGAACAAAGAGAAATTAGTTTTATTAATACATAATCTTGTGCCTGAATGAAGTTTTTCTTTTGAGGAGTAGTTCTTCTTACTCATATGGGATTGAAGTCCATGGAAAAGGTGATAATCACAAGGTGCAATATCTGGAGGGTATGGTGGGTGCGGCATTAGCTCCCATCGAAGCTCGTTCCGCTTGCCTAATGTTTGCCTTGTGGTATGAGGTCTTGCGTTGTCGTGGTGAAACAAAACTTTACGTCTATTCACTAAAGACGGTCGATTTTTTGTTAAGTGCCTCATTCAGGTTCGATAGCTGATAGAAATAATAACACAGTGCGACATCAAAAATCAAACCGCACCGGACCTTTTTTGTCTGAAAATATACCTATTCAATAGCAAAACCCTCGCTGGATTTTTAAAAGTTAGCTCGATTTTTTTTTTTATAGCGTTTTGAAGTTTTCTATTTTCATGAGAAATAGGTTTATTTGTACATGTACGAAAATTCTGCATCAAGCTGTGACAAAATAAATCGATTAAATCAAACAAAGGTCGATTTATAAGTCAAATTTAGCGTACAGGTAAAACTCCAAAATCTCATGAAAATAGAAAACTTCAAAACGCTATAAAAAAAAAAATCGAGCTAACTTTTAAAAACACAGCGAGGGTTTTGCTATTGAATAGGTATATTTTCAGAAAAAAAAGGTCCGGTGTGGTTTGATTTTGATGACCCCAAAATTGTCGCACAGTGTAATCAGCAGTTATCGTCTCGTTTGGTTCCAGAAGTTCATAATAAACAATACGGGCCATATCCCACCAAATAGACAGGAGAATCTTCTTGGGGTGAAGGCCATCTCTAGAGGTCGGTTCTGGTGTTTCATCTTTATCTAACCATTGGCGTTTGTGAATAGGATTATTGTACAGGACCTATTTTTCATCACCAGTAACGGTACGGTTCAAACAACTTTCATTTTCAAGCCGTTGCAGCAGCTGAGAATACACATTCACTCTCTGCTGAAGGTTGACGAAGGAAAGTCTATGCGGAACCCATTTTCCCAGCTTTGAAATCTTTCCCAACTGAACCAGGTGCCTGTGAACAGTTCTAAGCGATGAATTTAACCTCTGAGCTATCATATCGACTGTCAAATTTGGCTCCGCTTCCACGAGTTCGAGCAAAGCGTCGGAGTTAAAGACTTCAGGACGACCAGCGCGCAAGGCATCGGCATTCGGAATTTTGAAAACCACTTTTGCGCAGTCCTTGCACTCACGGTATCCTCTCCGTGAACGGTGTTTATTTCTGCAGCAGCAGTTGTTGCAGTTTTACCAATTTTATAAAAAAATACTAAATATGCCGCTTATACGCGTTCGAAGAATCCATTTTATTTTTTAACAACACCTGCTTCTATCCACGATTAAAATCACTTGTTGAATGCACAATATATCAAAGAAAATATAAATAGTTCCGTTATATTCCGCGAATAATTTTTTGTATGCAAAACTCGTACAAAAGTGAAATTATGGGTAAAATACGCACGAACTCATGGACTGACCTGATAATATCTAGGCACTTCTTTTGAAAGACTCTTTATAAATATGCATATAACTGGCTTTTATACACTTTTGGATGTTTGGACGAGTTCGTTTTTCAATTAGTGGTGTGCTTCTCTATTGTGTTCCGAAAATGGAGGGACTGAAACTTTTACGCCACCTCCGAACAGCAGATAGATGCTTATGAGGAGCGTTTTCATGGCATAAATTCATTCCGAGGATTGTCATTGCCTGGAGAGGATCGACAGCTATTAGCAAACACTTTTTCTATCATTTTATGTTTCTTGCCTAGGGTATCGAATCCGTGCACTATCGAATGGCAGTCACGCACCAACTCATTCGGCTACGGTGGCCTCCTTAAATGCATGAAACAATTTTGAGCTACTATAATAAATTTAATAACACAAATTTTGAATTGTGTGTAATGGGGAGCTATAAACGCTAACTATACGATTCACTTAAATCCCATATTAAAATTTTGTCTTCATAAACTAATTGTCTCACAAGGAAGGAACCTAAATACTTTAGCTCATCTCTTCACCTGCTATTGCAATTTTGTGCAACGCTACAGCTTTAATGCCTTGTATGCATATAAAAACTATTTGATTAGCCAATCTCCTTTATTTTTAAGAGAAAATTAGTTTCGTATGAGTACTAAAATGTCTTAGCATTCCTCTCTGCTCTTCCTCTTGCTACATAGCTTCTATCCCCAGAACCACTACTGCGAGTGCATACGCCCGTATGTTTGTGTGCAGTATAAGGAGAGGTATGTAGCTCATTTAGTTTTTGCATTTTTCTTTTCGCGAAAAATTTGAATAAATAAATAAGCGTGTTGTTGTTGGTGATGTTACTTTTATATGCAATCGCTTTAGCTGGTGATCTTTTTCTGCTTTTGCGCGCATTTAAGTTGCAAGCAACTAACTGGATAAATTCGCTGTCATGCCATTGCCACTAGTTTTGTTCGCTTGCTTGTTTATTGTCTGGATTTAGCGTCCTTGAGTGCTTGCCCTATTTCTTATTTTGCGTCTTATTCGCATTTTACTCATAGTTTTTTTTTATTTTTATGTTTTTTTTTTTTTGTAGTTTGGCAATTTTTTCGTGTAGTTGCACGAAAAGTAAATTAAAGTGCCAAGTTTTTATTTTAGTTTTTATGCGTCGCCCCGTACACTATCTCACTATCTGCCTGTCTGTCCAGTGAGCAACGAATGCTTGTACATATTTTCGTTTTGTTTGTCCAAGAACGCAACCAACCAACCGAACGAGGAGGCGAGGTGGTGCGCGGTGCAGAGGCGGTTAAGTGAAGTGTAGGAATCTGTATGCCGCTTCATTTAGAAAGAATTTTGCTGAATTTAGCCGCAGGAATGTAAATCTTCATTTCGTAATCTTCAAATTAATAAAGTTTTCTACGTTGTTTGCATTATTTATTTATGTGTTTGCGAGCATTTATATATATATATGTGTGTGTGTGTGTCGCTGTTTGAATATTTGGGTTTGTGTGGCGAAATTGTTTGAAAACAGCTAAACGACAGAAGCTGGTTTGCTTGCATGCTCGCATTTCATTTTAGGAAAAGTTTTTCCTTCCATATTTATGTATTTATGTTCTTCTTCATCTGAGACGCAAAATTTGAAGGTTAAAGTTTTGGCATTATTTTTATTACGGGTTGTGAACGCTTTGAGAGATTTCGTTTTTTATTATTTTCTTTTATTGCGTGTTTAAATTTATTTAAGTAGAAGGAAATTAAATACGTGGTTGAAGTAGTTATGATTTGGCGTTTTACACATACATACACATATAAGTATAAATGAAATGAAATGAAAAGGAATTAAAAGAAGTAAACGAAGAAGATTTGCTATTTTACTATTTTGAGTAGTTTTGTTTGTGTTGGTGAAATACAAATACATGCATGTGTTCTACGATTTTAGGTACTTTCAATTTTGGGTCTTCCAAACGCGATTTTTCTTTTCGTATTCGATGTTTGTTTCAAGATGAGTGCAGAGCTAAATTTGTCTTTATAAAACTTTGATTATGGTTTTCTTAACTGTGAGTCGTACCTTTTCCACTGAGTTCACAGCCACTGCAAGTAAATTGTAGTCAAAAGTCAAGTAAAGTTTGAGTATGCAGCATAATTTGGTATATCAGATGCTTGTAAATTATAAGTCAATGATATTCGGTATTGCTTTAAGAAACCTGACGCGTGTAGTTGCTTGTAATAAACTGAGCATTACAGGGTCTTTTTCTTCTTTATGGGTGTAGTAAGCACCTTAGTGCTCATTTATTTCACGTGCCAGTCGACGCTAATTAGAAATACCAAGTGCAGCAAAGTCTTTCTTCACCTGATATATCCAATCTAGAGGGAGCTACGTTCTTCCTTTACCACCACCTTCAGGCATCGTATCGACTGCCTTCAGAGCCGCTGCGTTTATGTCCATTTGTGCAACATGACCTATCCAGCGGAGCCGCTGAATCTTAACTTACTGCACTATGTGCATGTCTTCTTACATCTCATACAGCTCAATGTTCCATCGTCAGCGACACTCGCCGTCGACCATAAACCTTCCGCCGATCTTTCTCCCAAACACTCCAAGGCACGCCTCATCGAACGGGCATAATGAGAGCCTTCAGGAGTGTTAGTTTTGCTCGTCGAGAGAGGACTTTACTACTCAGTTGCCTACTTAGTCCAAAGTAGCATTTGTTGGTAAGAGAGACTCTCTGTTGGATTTCAAGGCTGCTGTTTTCATCGTTGTTGATGCTGGTTCCTAAGTATTTAGATGAAGTTATCTACTTTTCTATAACTGAAATAATGACGGAGTCGTTAAGGAACAACGCTGACTTTTTGTGTGATGACAGGAGATACTTGGTTTTGCTCTCGTTCTTCTACAGACCAACTTGCCTCGCTTCTCAATGCTGAATAGACAATAAAGAACTAAGGAAGTGGCAAATATAGCAAGAATTAAAGAATAAATAACTAAATATTTTTTATTGCCAATTAGGTGCCTATTTGAAGATTTTTAATTCCGAATTGTTACCAAACCTCTCGTATATTTTTAAGTTATTAAGAGGAATTGAATTTCCTAAGGTTTAGTATTGCAATTCCGCCTTCATATGTTCATTTAAATGAATTAACTAAGACGACAATTGGATTTTAGAAAGTAGTACTTGGATTTTTAAATGCCCCAATTTCATTTTAGAAAGCGTAAGTTGGATTTTAGAAGGAGTCGATTTAATTTTAGAAAGCGTCAATTGAATTTTAGAATAGTCAATTGGCTTCTGTAATGGTCAATTGCATATCAGAAAGGGTCAATTTGATTTAAGAAAGTGCCAAAGGGATTTTAGAAGGAGTCAATTGAATTTCAGAGAGCGTCAATTAAATTTTAGAATAGTAAATTGAATTGCAGAATGCATAAATCGCATTTTAGAATAGTCCATTAAATTTTCCCAGGTGAGTCAAATTTTGGAAAGCGTCAGCTGGGTTACAGAATTAGTCAATTGAATTTTAGAAAACGTCAATTGGATTTCAGAAGAAATAAATTGAATTTTACGAAGCGTCCACTAAATTGTTGAATAGTCTGATGGAGTTTTTGAGGTCAGTTGAAGTTTAGAAAGCGTCAAATGGATTTCAGAAAGAGTCAATTTAATTTAGGAAAGCAACAAATGGATTCTTTATTACATAATAACACATAAACTTTAATCTCATCAATTTTAAATCTTTCTATAAATACCTTTTATTAAGTTTTAGCAAAAAATAGTTATATTTATCCTTATAGAAATTCCGACAAATAGTTTTCTGTCTAATTTTCAATTATTTGGCAATTGCGTAAGTGCTCACATGCCAGATCGACTTGACAATTTCCATAATTTCATGAACATAGACGCCGATAGCCCAGCAGAATTAAGTTATTCAGGCAACGGATTTGATGTTGCATTTTATACTACACTGGATCCTTAAAAATCACACATTTTTCGGACACCTTATCTCACTTTTCACCTTCTTCGTAGTGGTAATGGAGAACGTTTCGAGTTTTCAAAGTATATAACTTTTATTTAGAGCGCCGTAGGTTAGGTTAGGTTATGGTGGTAGGCAGTCCGTATGACCAACTCACTTAGAATTACAGTGCCGTTGTGATACCAATGTGCGACACGGGAACCTTGTTTATTTATTTTCAAGAAACCATTTTGAGGCTCTTATGAAGCGCAGGATTGGTCTAATCCCCGCGCCAGATAGTTATGTCAGACTCTGATTTTAGCTAAGGCTCTTCTTCATCTCTACAACTTCTACAATATTCATGGGAGAATACACGTAGTCTGAAGGAATGCCTGCCAAATTGCCTGTGACCGGTGACACAAGCCACGGCCTTCGAGATAACTTCTCTTGAGAAGCTAAGCCATTCCTTTGTCCTTTTCTTGTTTATTTGCGGCCATAGTAGCCTGGCTGTTACGCATGTATCTTCATCTTCCGCTGACCTATTGGCCTCTTGAGTAATGTTGTTTTTTATTATTAATTTACTCGTGGTCAAAGGTATTCCAATGGTACTTTTATCACGGAACAGTTGAACAGCAGAACCTTTTCTGGCTCATCAGTTCTACAGTTTCCCTCAATATCTCTGTGTTCCGGAACCCAAATAAGGTTGACCTGGAATACGACGCTAATATCATTCAGGGCTGCTCGGCATTCCGGTGCAACCTTTGATCTTAGTAATATATAACCGCGTTCATTGACTTAATGGCCGCTTGGCTATCCGAGAATATATTTATAGTCGTTTTTGTTCCGGCATGCGTATTTAGGTGTGTAGCCACTTCTTTTATGGCTAGAACCTTTGCCTGATAAACGCTGTAGAAGTCTGGTAATAGGACGAATAGTTCCAGTCCTAATTCTTTCGAAAATACTCAATAGCCAACTTTATCGTGTAGCTTGGAACCATGAGCGCTGTAACACAAAACTGTCTTAGTCAAATAGAAAACCGCCAAAAGTGTAGTTTAAATCGTAATATCTTCTTTAAATTGCCACTTAACATTATCAGATATGCAATACTTAAAGTATATTGAGAGAAATGGCTAACTGAAGGCATCTACTAGAAAATATTCGAAATTTCTACTTCATCTAGTGTACAGGGTTTGATTGAAAAGTAATGAGCCTTATTTATTTTAAGCAGTTTTATTAAACCTTTTGGCTTATACAACTAACATTCTTCAAAATAGGAACCTTGAGCGTCAATACACCGCTGGTAGCGGTTCTTCCACTGCAGGAAACATTTTTTAAACTCATCCGCCGGAATCGCGTTCAATTCGGCTGTCGGCTGTCACAGTTTTTTGGATCGCCTTGATGGAGTCGAAACGCCTCCCCTTCAGCTTTCTTTTCAGACGCGGGAACAAGAAGAAGTCCGGAGGGGACAGGTCTGGGCTGTAGGGAGGGTGGGGAAGCACCGGAACTCCCATCTTGGTCAATGCAGGGGTGCAGAGGAAGGCGGTGTGCGCCGGCGCATTGTCATGATGAAGGGTCCAATTGTTGACGAGGTCAGGCCGAACCCGGGCGACGCGGTTTTTCAGCCGAAGGACCACTTCTTTGTAAAACGGAGGGTTTACAACGCTTCCTGGAGGTACAAACTCCTTGTGGACGATGCCTCGAGAGTCGAAAAAGATGATCAGCATGGTTTTGACCTTGGATTTCGACATGCGCGCCTTCTTGGGTCGTCGCCCTCCCGCCCTTCCTTGAACGACTTGTGCCCCCGTTTTACCTGGGCACTTGACAGAGATTGGTCGCCGTAAGTCTCCTTGAGTAGCCCAGTGGTTTCGGTACTCGTTTTGTTAAGCTTTACGCAAAATTTTATGAAGTAACGTTGCTCCAACGATCGCTGCATTTTCGCCACTCCAAAATCCTAGCGCACTTTTAAAACAGCTATCACCAGCGGAGCGATGTTGACTGCACCGCTGTTGCCAGCGAACTGGGACCGGTTTCTAGTGGAAGGGGACGGTCCAACGATCATTTTCTTCCTCCAGCTGATTCGGTTGATCGCTTGGCAGACGCTCCGCGCGGGAAGGCTCATTACTTTTCAATCAAACCCTGTACGCCTCTACTCGAGTACTCGACACATAAAATAAGATTTCCCGTCCTCAGCGACAATTAGCAGCTCCTTTTTCTGCAAAAACATTTTTTCTTATGTTATTAATATTTGCTCTGCGTCGAGGGCGTAGCCAGCGCTCATCTTTAGTGGAATAATTATTCATAATTAGTTGTCATGTAAATAAATAAATTTAAAAAAAGTATTTGCTCAGAACGTGATTCAAATCGGGTCATAAATACGATTTTTCGGAATATTTCAACTACAGCGCCAATTACTGAGAAAATGTTTTCAGAAAAAATAATTATTCTTAATTTAAACCTTATGGAGTTATATATAAAATTTTACAAAATGTTTCAATCCTAGTATACCAAACTGCTAAAGTTCCCGAGAATACTCACAACAATTCCCACCAAGTAATTGTGATTGTGTGAGCGATCATGAACTTTCACATTTGTGTATAAAATGTGCACTAAAAATCGAAAATTTGATGAGTTATGTGCTCGCTGTGACCATAGAGCTTACACTTCATGCACTCCATTCTCACCCCCATTCATCAAAATTGCATTTCCAACAGAATATTTTTTGATAAAAATCCGAAATTCGTATCCACCTAAGTATCTCTTACTAACCGATACCCCCCAGTCATAGCAAATGTGTTGGTAAGGAAAGGCGATTTGATGCCAATTCGGATGTGCTATTAGAGCGCTTGTAACTAGAATGTAGGAACTCGAATTTAAGCCGAGGAGTATGGTGCTTTCTCCTGAATTATTGTGCTTATAGAAGCTTGTGAACGAAAAATCCCCATCAGACTGGTTTGTGAAGTGTTGAGTTGTGAGGCGGCGGCCAATAATTTTTCGATCGAATTCCATACTCTTGGCTAGAGCAAGCGGAAGTGTTGGTTATTAGCAGTCCAGTTTTATGAATTTTTAACACAAACCTACATGTAATAGAATACGTGGGAGTTGCTTGATTGCGGCAAAAATTTCTTCTCATAAAATGCATCGTTTTAGTAGCACAGCACACATTTTGGATAACATTTCAAATAAGTCTGAATGCTTTGCAGGCATGAAATGATTTATTCGCTGCGTGCAAAAGCCTATTAAACACATAAGAAATTAACAGGAGAGTCGTCTAAGAGATCCTTAAGTATATTATTATTTAGATCATTTCCATTTTCCAAGCATTTTGAGTAGTAAAAAGAAACAATAGTTTTAAAAATTTGATGCATGGAAATACTCAGAGAAGACAGAGAAGACAGCCATTTTTAATTATTAGTGCTTGATTCAAATTTCACATCCTTTAAATAAAAACAGAAAAAAATTTAATCACTAAACAAACACTTAAGAAAAGTAAACTACGAGAAAAATTCGTTTACTCAAACTGGAGGATATATTCAGATTTATCGAAGAATATGGAAAATTCTCACACGTCTAACTTCCTCTGTTCTATCCCATCTTTTTCCTTCCGTTACTTCTCTCCTTTTCTCCTTGACTATATACCTTTTCAGGTCCCAGAGCTTTAAAGACAATGGGATTTTAGCCCGAGTGATTTAGGAGTTACCAAAACTCTCGGTGCTTCTTGGCGCGACTTTTCAAATTTCAAAAATTTTAAAAGGCGACGAGAAAAATAAAAAATATATTTGTATTTCGAAAACGAATATTTCGAAAAGTCTTGAACATCATGACATATTTATATCTAATCTAATATATAATATATTAATATATAAAATATTAATCAAATTAAGCCGACACAAAATTATGGGTATATGTATAACCAAAATTTAGGCGAACATCCTTTGCACGGTATTTGACCTACTCCAATTTCTCATTTGAAACATTATTCCCCAAATAAGAAAACCTACATTTTTATGTCGCCCGCGAAAGGCCGACTCATACAGACCCATTCTACTTTAGCGGCCGATAATAGATTCGATGCTTTAAATATTCCTAAAATTGGCTCATTCTGAATATGGTTTTTTTAAATTTCGTTTAAAGTTTTGCGAATATTTTATTATAATTGAGTTGGATGAAATATAATAGAGACTAAGGATAATCATTCTGATATAGTCCTTCAAAGTACTACCAAGAGTATTTAAGCCTATCAGTGCACAACGGGAAATGGGGGATGAAGTTGGATTTTCGAATTATACCGAAGGTAAAGTGAATTAAAAAATAATATTTTGGATATGTTCTATTCGTTTGAAATGTACGTCGTGAACAGGATTTTATTAATGGATTATATTAGAACGCGTGAAAAAATCAGTGTTAAATACTGCTCTAGCCATTCAATTTCGTAGCTGTCTTTACCGGTCACTGGACGATCGGCGCAGACGCGGAAAAGCTAGAGTTACCATTTAACCCCCATTGCAGAAGCTGTGAGGACCTTGCAGAGAAGGAGACTGTTTCTCAGAATGAGACACTTTCTCTGTTAATGGCCGGGCTTGACAGCTAGACGATTAAGATCACTGGGTGCTCCTTTCTTCGACAGCCTGGGGCAGTGCGCCAATCAAAGTCCCATCAATCTTCTCCATTATATCAACAGCTCTGGCTGGCTGTAGATATCTGCCTGTTGGAGGTCTCATAATGGTATCAAAACGGCGTTTTAGTGCTACTTGAGGAGTGCCAGACTGGCACTTCAACCATTTCACCTACCTACCTACCTACTGCTCTAGCAAAAGGCAAGCATCCAATAGTGACACTTGTAGGGATTAGTGAGCATCGTTTCTGCTGTTCATGAAAAACATAGATGCTATTTCACTTTAAAAAAACTAAAAAAAAATTCTAAAAATATAAAAAAAAACAAATTTATCCCGAAAATTTAAATAAAAGAAAGAGTTGAAAAGCATAGCAAATATTTCACTTTAAAAGACTATACCAAAATTTTTAACATAAAATTACTCTTTATCTTATTAATATAAAAATAAAATTAAAAAAATTTAACTAAATTAAATTAAACTCTAAAAATTCATTTAAATGAAACATCTTTTTTAACAAAAAAAGTAAATTGCTTTAGAAAAAAATGTCTTTTATCCTAAAAGTTAAACAAAAAATACAAATAAAACGTTAAAAATAACAGAAGATAATTTTACTTTAAAAAACTCCGTACCAACATTTTTAACATTGAGTAACTCTTAATGGGTTAGGTTAGGTTAGCCTAGTTGACATTAAGCCACGCATAGACCTTATGGTCCCTAGCTATACCAGATGGAGACCGACGTATATGAATACCGAAAGTACACATCATGTAGGATGCCAACGCTTTTGGCGAACCTAAGCAGCGCTGGGAGATCCACTTTTGAGACGTTCCCCAGACCCTCAAACAATGGGCCTCCCAGGTATTTTAACGCGTATTTTAATTATGCCGCAAAAACGCTCAGACATCCGCTCTGCATTTCCTGCATTTGTCCGTGTTAGCAATCCCTATCTTGTACGCATGTGCAGCCAATAGATTATGACCTGTTAGCATACCTATGATAGTTCTGCAGTCCTTTCGCGAGAGCGTAAGTACGAATGGAGTCAGTTTTTTGTCTTTAGTTCTACACATGAGTTTTGCTGTTTTGCATGTGGTCAGATTAGTCCACCTAATTTCCACTCGCCTTTTCATGTTGTTGTCCATTTCATTGTATATTGTGTTTAGTGGTTTTGGTATGTCGTTCTCTTATTTAAATGGTAGTCTAACGGCACTTTTTGCTATCTCATCTACTATTTCGTTCCCCATAATGCCTTTGCGACCAGGTACCCAATAGATAAGCAGTCTAATGTTTGCGGCTAGCCTTTCTATGGCCTCCCTGCTCCGTCGAACATTTTGGGTCTTAATACAATATGAGCTTATTGCTTTTATTGCTGCTTGACTGCCCACGTCTATACTAAATTTTTAACATTGAGTTAATAATATTTTTTTCACAATTTTTGGAGTTTACTTCTTTTACATCAAACCATTAACATCAGAATTTGTAGCGGTCTTAACCGCCAACCTTACAGAAGTGGTACTTTTTGGAAAAGAATTTCTAATAAAAGTTTATATGAAAAATGTAAAATATCACGCATAGACTTTTTCTTAATGAAATCGTCAGTAAGATTTGTTGATAAACTGACATTCATAGAAAATGAACTGATAAACAAATATCTGTCAAAGGCAAGGGAAATATCATTACCTCTAACAGAAAAACATTTATCACCAATATATTTAAAAATACTAAAAAATAATAATATGTTACATAAAAATAGTAAAGCAATATATTATCATAGGCGATACAATACTTACAACTTCAACGATGAAAATTTAGTTTATAACATTAATCAATTTATAGCCAAATAAATTATAGAAGTTTAATATACGTTATCTCC
Source organism: Anastrepha obliqua (assembly GCF_027943255.1). NCBI lineage: Eukaryota > Metazoa > Arthropoda > Insecta > Diptera > Tephritidae > Anastrepha > Anastrepha obliqua. The sequence goes on along the minus strand of NC_072896.1, from coordinate 101,291,977 downwards.
TTTTTAAGCCCTTTTTGGGAGAATATAAATAAGTTTTAAAATTATGCCAAAGACATTCCAAATAATAATGATAACCTATTGTATAATCAAAAGAAAAATAAGTTTTAAACTCCTAGATAAATACAAATGTATGTTAGGATAATGCTAAATACTCTAATTTTATCATAACTTTGTAAACTCCTATGTTAAAATGATTTTGGGCAATAAATGAAATAAATGAAATAAACCATTAACGTCAATACCCAAAATACTTAGGTCCATTGGCATGAAATCGGCAAACAGCACAAAAAACCTATATCCGGTGTAAGCTGTAGTGAAATAAAAAAATAAATATTATTACCATATAAATGCTAACCCAGTTGTTTACATATGACAAATATTACATTACTAGATTTCGTTCCATGTTGCTCATACGCCATGCTGTACCCAATGTAAAGTTTAAACGAATTGCCAACACTTATATATATCTGTATCTATGAATTATACATCAAATGGTTTCCATTTGAAAACTTATGCAATTTCCCGCTTAATTCAAATTTGTGTTAATTACCGCATAAATAAGTTGTAATATGAGAAGTTAAACTACATAAGTTCGTGCTGAAAAATCATATCAAATTGCCTAACAACCTACCAACACGCTACAGTGAGAAATCGAGAGGATAAATGAGAAATTGCTGTGTGAATGTACAAAGATAAATATTTGAGCTGGCAAAATACAACTTTTAATAAGCTAAATGCCTGCACACTCATATTAAATCGCTTCACTTGCTCCATATTCCCACTTATGTACCTATACATTTACATATACTTGTATATATATATGTATGTATACCCAGGTATTTGCTCAGAGCTTTCGAGTGCTGCTCCAAAAGTTTTGCACGAAATATATAGTTTCTATGGCAAATAAGTGCATGTGAATTTTACACTCGCCGCCATAATAATTTATACATATGTACACGCATACATATACACATACGCATGTATACACGCTCATCGACTATTAATATTACCTTTTTCCACCTCAATGACTAAATGAATACTCAAATAAAGCGTTAAAATTTTATATTAATTTTATTTCGACTCCAATTGGCAAACAATTTTTCGATCCCTACAGAAAATGAGCATTTTACATGGGCCTAGAAAATTGCAGAAATTCCGGCCAATATAGATTACTAATATTTGAAATGAATGATGATAAATGAAAGTTTTAATAAACCAAAGCGGCCAATATAGACTAATATATTAAAGGCTGAAAAATCTGATTATGATTGACGCTTAGTTAAGTGAACATCGCCTATTCGAAAATTGTAATAAAACTGTTTTTTTTTTAAGTATAAAATTCAAAACAAGCGCTGCTTTTAGCTGAATGAAATTAGGTACTTAATTCTCTGTAGGTTAAGCTAGACGAACATTGGAGCAACCAACTTTCATACTATGGCTATGGGCCGATTTGTATATGGAAAAGAAAAATGGAGAAGGTTAAGGCTCACAGAGAGCTGTAGTGCCATGAATGATGACGATGATGATGATATGCTTCTCTAACCCTGTCATGCGAAGCGTCAAAACAATGTTGGGATCCCTTTCATCAGCCATTTCACTTTTGCGTCAACTTTTGAATTTCAGATTTTTTGGTTACTTGGTGTGTTTGCTGTATTTGGGGTGGATTGTAGTTTACCAAACAGTGGCGCGTGGACTATGTCTAGTGGGAATACCAATCCAAAAAAATAAATCAGCCTGAATATGCTCTACCTCCAAGTTGGTATGGAAATGGATAGTAAAATGTATCGAAAAAACATTGGTTTTATTTTAACCTCTATAATAAAAAGGAAAAATATCGAACATCTGAAAATCCAGCCGATAGAGTTTTGTAACAAAGTTTCAATAGCCTGCGTGCACTACCACGCAATCCAAGTTGAACGAGTCACACAACCATAATTTCAGAAATTAATTTTACATGAAAATTAAGCAGACAAAAATGCATGTTTCACACTTCAGCCAATTCTTAAGGATCAATCCAGTTTTAATAAAAATATGTTTTCATAGCTTTGATTATTCCCTTCAGAAGAAAAATAAGAAAACAACAAATGCGGACAAAGAAAGAGGGAGAGCCCCGACAGAGAATGAGAGAGAGAGAGAGAGAAAGAATATATATCTAAATAAATTCACGACATTTGCAGAGAATACAAATAGACAAAATTTACAAAAAACGGAGAAGGGTAGACCGGTGTAGGTAAACGCAGTACACAAGCCGTTGCAACAAGGTGCACGACTCCGAGCGTTTATCACCCGCACAAACGCAGCGAGCAGGACCGCAGCAACGGCACAAATTACCGCAAGGCAATACCAATAAATCTGACGCCGGAATGGATAGCACTTTATAGTACGCACAAGCACTAGCCACAAAACAGAAATAAGCGCCAAAACGTAGGCACCAAAAAAACGCCAAAAAACTTGGGACCAAAAAACCCCCCAAACAGTAAGCACCAAGGAAATATATCGCCAAAAAGTAGGCACCAAAAATATGTTTCCACCAACAAACAAGCGCCAAAAAGTAGGCAGTGTTATTTCTCACTAGAAATTAGCAACCACAAGGAAAAAATCGGGAAAAATAGCCTAAAGTGTATGTAAGATAAATATAAGGTACATCTCTCTCTCGCCTTTTCCTCTACGTTATATCTTTTTTTCTCCCGCAGAACGAAAATGCGCAAAACGTTTCATGGCCGTGAAATTTTACTCTACATTCTCGCTCGTCCATCGACGCCTAAGAAGTTTCTCTTCAAAAAATATTTAAGCTGTTGTTTAAATTAAATTAAGTTAAGAAACAAAACTTTTCTAAGTTTAAAACATAGTATTATTAAACTCTAATTCATTCCAAAAAATCATAATTATCATCAAAAATATATATTTTGAAGTCAAAGACAAACATTTTTGAAATGGGGATCACTCAAAAGTTTGATAAGCAATAACTTAAAAAACCATTTGTCGCACCTCAAATACCCACTAAAAACAATCAAATTTCTAAATAGCAACAAAATCAGAAATTCAAAAATTCATGGGGGTATGAAATATTCCTATGTGAATGACAGTTGTGGCTATACTGATATGCTGATAAAATCAAGTGGTATTTTTTTACTTTGAATAGCTGAGCCAATTGAGTAAAAGCCCCACTGAGCCTGCTTGACAGAGGTAATCCACTTTCGATAGGGTTGGGTTAGAAATATTTGTTAAATGTATAGAGAGATGAATAGGCTACGAAAATTTAGTATGCTTTATTCTTTAGTAGTTTGCAGACAGACCAACAGAAACTTGAGAATAGTGCAATGCTTTTGTTGGAAAGAATTAAACATATAGAAATGGTTGAAGTACGACTCTGGCACTCAAGTAGTACTAAAGCGTCGTTTCCATAGGGGTTAAACATATACAACTCACAAACATTTTAGTATTCTCTATGAATGGAGAAACTAAAATTTCAAGTAATATTGGGACACTCTTTTTAAATGGTGCACTTAAAGCATAAACGATAGATTCACTTTATTCAATCACTTTATTAAACGTGCTAAAATCTACGTATGCCTGCGTATCCCAAATTCAGGTTTTTCCCTACACTCATATATGATACTTATATATAGTATGTAGCTTACTGTGCCTCATATGGCTATGTGTTAACGGTGCTGACGTAGCATGTACATGCACTCTCCATGAACGGTTGTGGCTATTCCATGCCGGCCCATCGATAAACAGCTTAGTCGATATTTTATAAACTGTGCGTAGGTTTTATAGGTGTATTAGTCATATTGGCTGCTGACATAAACACACACTCGTATACCAACTACTTACAAACACAATATATCCAAAAATATGAAAAAAGCGCAAAGTACCTTTGATTTTATGCATACACAAGTAAAACATAAAAAAAATAAAAAAAAATTAAAAAAAAATAAATAATTGGAGCGTACATTTCTGTTAGGTGTTTGGCCGAGCTCCTCCTCCTATTTGTGGTGTGCGTCTTGATTTTGTTCCACAAATGGAGGGACCTACAGTTTCAAGCCGACTCCGAGCGGCAGATATTTTTTATGAGGAGCTTTTTCATGGCAGGAATACACTCGGAGGTTTGCCATTGCCTGCCGAGAGGCGACCGCTATTACCGAGATTCGAACCAACGAATTCCGAATGGTAATCACGCACCAAACCATTCGGCTACGGCGGCCACCAACACACAGCTACATACCTATACATAAATATTGGTTGATACCTAAGTCAGCTCACGTACAGGCGAAACCTGTGTGTGAGTACGTTTATATTCAGTTAACTGGCCGTATTAAACGCACATGTGATTTAAACTCGTGCATATTTTCGCCATGAAGAGATATTGCAATAATACAGAGTTCTTCATGTTTGAGTTTTTTTCTAAATTTTTTGGTTTGATGGCATCTCCTTTGAAGCCTACAATTTAATGAAAAAAGTTCGATTTCGCTGGAGAGTTGATGTAAAATCAATTGAAGAAGAATAAAATTTATGAAAATGGGAAATTTTTTGTGATCACTGCTATCACCAATGATGGATTGAATAAAATTTTAGAGCCAAAGTAGATTCGGATAAACAGTTTTTTTCTTTACGTGGTACAGAATGATGTTGCTCCTAGAACAATTATTTTTAAATTTAAAATAATACAAAGCCAAACGTTCGTCAGCTGCTTAAATGGCTGTAGAGTATAAAATATTTCTAAACAATCGATTTTTTGAAAATTCTAGGCCACGAAGTAAGGACACCAATAGAAGAGGTATGAGAAACCCTCTTCTCTTTTGCCGAATTCGTTGCGAAGGTAACGAACTTGCTTGTGCTTGGGACAGTATTTGTTTGAGATATCAAAACTGGCGACAGTAAATGTAATCTTTTTTTAACTTTATACATATCTAGAAATATTTAAGCTGTATTTTTGACCTAAAAGAGTACAAAGAAATTCAGATTTTGATAATACAGACCGCTAAATTTTTGGTATGCGTATTTTGAGCACAATATTTCTGTGAAATTTTAATAGATTTACTTTATATTTATAGGGTTCCTAAAATATTTATGCCCCTTTATGAAAAACTACGAAAAAAATGTACGCCAAAGAAATTAAAAAAGAACTCTTAATTAAAAATCTGAATGATTTAAACACTTTTAGTGCCCCACATATATTTACTATTAGATTTTTTATTAAAAAATCTGTCAGTTGAACAAAAATTTGAAATGAGTTTGAACATTAAGTTTGAGTTAAAAAAAGTTTGAAAATTAACTTCACCCTCACAAATTTTTGAGTTAAAAAAACTTTTGAAATTAATTTTCAATTTCGAAATTTTCTTTAAATTCAGGAAAATTTCAATTCAAAAATTGTAAAAAAAATTGAACTGCAAAGTTTTTTAATTTTAATTTTTAATTTAAAACAAGTTTCGAATTTATTTTGAAACGTAAAAGCCTTTAAATTCAGATAGATAAAATTGAAATTGATATTCAAATTCAGAAATTTTTAGTTCAAAAAATTTTTTGAAATTAGCTTTCAAATTCAACACTCTTTTATTCTAAGACATTTTCAAATTCGTTTTCAAACTCAAAAAAATTTGAATTCAAAAAGTTTTCAATTAAAAAAATTTTAATCCAAAAATTTTCAATTTAAAACCTTTTCAAACTAGTTTTCAAATACAAAATTGTTTGAATACCAAAAAAAATTTCCATTTAGTTTTGAAACTCGAAAGCCTTTAAATTCAGAAAGATAAAATTGAAATTAATATTCAAACTCAGAAATTTTTCATTCAAAAATTTTTTTCAAATTAGTTTTCAAATTCAAAAAACTTTGAATTCAAAATTGTTTTAACCCAAAAATTTTTCAATTTAAAACTTTTTTAATTTAGTTTTCAAATTCAAAAATGTTTTATTATAAAAATAAATTTCCATTTAGTTTTGAAACTCAAAAACCTTTAAATGGAAATAAATAAAATTGAAATAGATGTTCGAATTCAAAAAGGTTTTAGTTCAGAAAATGGTTTGAAATTAGCTTTCAAGTTGAGCACTTCTTAAGGGGACCGATACATGTAAACGGCCATATTTTCCTTGATTTTCATTAAAATTATTTAAAATGAGGAAGTCAATATATTTTTCAAAATTGGCATACAGTTTATTTATACATTAAAATAATATACATTTTTTTTTTATTTTAATCAATAAAAATGGCGGATGTACACTCAATTCTTCCAGGAAGGTCGCAGCGGGGCTTCTCAATCGGCGGGCATTGTAGCATCAGCGTCACTAACCTGAATAAAAAAAACCAAAATTTTTTTGTTCATTAATGTCATAATTTCTATATGAATTTAAAAAATGGAATAAAATGCTTAAAAAAATTAATTTGGGGGCGAATTTTCCTACTATTTTTGCTTTGAAAAAAATATTTTTTCGAAAAATTTTCGAAAACTTGTATTCAGATAGAAAGTAATATCATAAAAAATAATCCAAGACATTTTGAAATTAGTTTTCAAACTCGAAAAAATTTCAATTCAAAAGATTGTTTGAATTAGTTTTCGTATTAAAAAATGTTCAATTCAAAAAATTTTTGATCTTAGTTTTCATACTCAAAAATTTTTCAATTCTAAATTTTCTTTAAATCAGTCTTTAACCTAACCAAGCCTTCAGTTCAAAACAATTTTTGAAATTATTTATCGAACTACAATAAAAACTTTTGAAATTAGTTTGTGAGCTCAAAAAATGTATAACTAAAAAATTTTGTTCCAATTAGTTTTCAAATTCAAACATTTTTGAATTGAACAAATTTTTAAAACAAATTTTTAACAGACAAAATTTTTATTTCGAAAAGCATTTCATTTATAAGCATTTTACCAATTGGTAAGTACTTTTATCTGCATCTGGTCTTCTTTTCTCTTTTAGCTTAACTCTTTCATTCTTACTATCTAACTTTTCCCCGTGCCATATTTTAAATGTATTTGATTTAGAAATAAGCTTTAGATGTAGAATTTAAATAAATAATTATCTTATCCATATCCAGTGCTGAAATGTAGCCTAAAGCTGTTGTATCGGATATTAATAAATAATTTAATAAATCCATCCAAACTTTTTAATTCAGTTGCAGATCTGAACGTCAATATTCAATTTTTGAGTCCTGAAGCAGAAATTTATAAGTTTACAATTTCTAACAAATTTTTTAAATAAATTTTCATTTGCGATGTTTCTTAATTAAACCTTTTTGGAAATAGGTTCATATTCAAAATATTTTAATTGACAAACTGTATTAAATTAGAATTCAAATACAAACTTCAAAGAATATGAAAAAGTTAATATACATTTTTTCTACATGGATAATTCTCTGCGTTTAACAAAAAAAAAGTTGTTGGAGGGACTAAAAGTGCAATATTTAACCCGATAAGCGGATGCAACTGCTTTTATGGGAATATAATGCTACATCATAAAAGCAAACAATCCAAGCAAAAAAGAAAATGCAACCAAAAAAAAAACCAAAAAAAAAACTTAAAAAAGAAAAACGCGTTAGCCTTCTAAATATGCAAAAATCAAAAAAATCGGTTGTCAAACACCAAAACTTTCAGATCTGCTCGAAAAAAGTGCTGTAACTCCCTCAATTGTGCTATTATTGGCCTGAAACTTTGGTATATTACCTTCCAGTAAAAGTTCTATAACTCGCTCAGCTTTGCTCTGATTGGCTTCAAATTTCGACACGTATTAGAAAATATTCTTTGTAAAACATAATTTGTTTTCTTTCCACTTTATGTCGACATAAAGTAAGCTCAGAATTGTGCAGATTGCAGAAGCGTCAGCTTTTCTAAATATGCAAAACTCATGCAAATCGGCTTCATCAAGTTTGCTCTGATTGGCTTGAAATTTCGACACGTAATTGCAGAAGCATCAGCCTTTCTAAACATATAAAAATCGGTTGACAAACACCAAAACTGTCAAATCTGCTCGGAAAAAGTACTATAACTGCCTCAATTGTGTTCTGATTGGCCTTAAACTTTGACATGTTACCTTCCAGTAGCATACTCAGTCCTAACAAGGAGGCATGCCAGCAGACTGGGAGCGCCCTATAACGACTATTGCAGAAGCTGTAAAGGCATCGAAGAAGAAGATACTATAGAACACTTGCTATGCGAGTGCTTGGCTCTGGATAGAAGAAGGTTCAATATTTTAGCCAATATTTAGCCAATATAAAAATAACAAGTCTTGTTAGATATATTAAAGCAACACGTTGGATCAATGAGGACAATGCAGAGTGAGGAGAGGGGACAGCACCGGTGGTATCACAATGGGCCTACAGCAGGCCAAGGTGTGTCAACCGACAACCACTACACCTACCTACCTTCCAGTAAAAGTGCCATAACTCGTTCAGTTTTGCTCTGATTGGCTTGAAATTTCGACACTTATTAAAAAATATTCTTAATAAAACATAATTTCTTTTCTTTCAACTTTATGTCTACATAAAGTAAGCTCAGAATTGTGTAGTCACACTCTATTTCCTATGCTTTTGAAATATTTTCCCTCATTTTATGTATTTTTCTACATTTTACTAAGCAAATGCCACAAGAAGCTGTTTAAGCATTAGAATTGCCAACCAAATGGCACCGTTAAAAAGCGTAAACTTTTAGGGAATGCGGCATTTAATTAGAAATAGCATCGTGTAACCCAACTAATGGATTTTTAAGCCATACAAAATGACCAACTAACCAACTAAGCAATCCTTGTTGTGGCACCCAAAGCAATTGACCTTTTTCGCCGGAAGGATGAACGCTTGAAAGCGTTCAAAAACACCAGCAGCTTGACAATTTAAAGGACCAACAAAACACATCATAAAAACTTAAATATTAAATTTTACGATTTTCAACCGCACTTGCTTGACGCCACCTTAAGATGTTGAGGGCAGTGAGCTGTGAGCTGTGAATAGTGGCGTCCGGTGAAATGGGTCATATATTTATCTCAGCATATCTTGTGAGCCCCTGAATTACAAAATGTTCTCTACAAGTAAGTGTGTATTTGTTAGGGGACGCACGCATTTATAGAAGCGTAAGGATATAATCGCCCACACATACATAGACAGTGAGTGAATTGCATTTCAAATCTTCAGTACTATTGATTTTAATTTCTTATTGCGATATGCAGCAATTTTTCCTAGTTTCGCACACACACACACAGCGCGTGGGCCACATTGTATGAAAAAAAAAACAAAGTGAAGCGTCTCACATAAACGATGTGCAAGCAACAACAAAAAAAGAACACAAATAGAAATAAAATGAACATTTGCACATTTGAAACAAATTGAATATTCATTTCACGTTTGCATTTTGGGAGCAATCGGTTAGCCAACGAGCAGTGTGGTTTACGCTAACATAATAAACATCCGAGTGGACTACTGACTAAATAGCTTGAGTCCGAATTCACAATTTTACTATTGCAGAGAAAAAATTCGGCAGCCATCCGGGTCTGCAGAGGGGTTTTTAGTAGGGATGCCGCATTCAGCCTGTACTCGAATTTGATATGTATTGTTTGGTTTTACAGTGCAACCATTCGTTCAATGGCAAGTTTAGGCTCCTTAGTATGTTCCGAAAAGTTAACTTTCATAATAGAGGAATTTGAACTTAAAAAATCTGCAAAAAGGCGTAAAAAATTGTAGCAATGTAATTAAAAATAATGATATTTTCGCAAACAAAAAAGTAAGACCTGTAAGCCGACTTTAATTTTCCAAGAAATGAAACAATAGAAACACATCTTCTCATTGAAACCTCGGAAGTATAAATCTAAAAAATAGTAACCAAATCTACTTATTCTGATTCGGTTGATATAATTATTAAACTGTTTTATGCAAACTTCTTAACTTGAATTATTCTATTACCTGAAGTTATTTTTTCGGAAAAAATTATTTAAAACCATTTTTATCCATAAAAACTCGAGGCTTGTGGTTAATTTCAAAACCATCCAGCTCACGCAAAACATAATATTTTTCCAAAATATTTTAGCGAATGACTTAAATAAGAAGGGTTTTCCAATAAGAGGTGTTATTTTGTTATTCACTGAAAAATGCTATTTTTTAATAAACGTTGGTTAAATTTTAAAGGCCGATGTTGAATGTAAACCACACCTAAACGTCAAGCTTTTTTCTGCATTTCATTCAACATTTGTTAATTTCACACTAAGTCATTTGCAACCGTGGAAAGATATATAATCGAGCAACGCGCTAAAGTTATTCGGGCTTATTATGAAAACGGGCGTTCAAATCAAAATGCATATCGCGCACTTCGCAAATGTGCGTACAATCGGAAAAATTGTGCAAAAGTTTGAGCAAACCGGGTCTGTAGGAGATGTGAAAACACCAGTGCATGCTCATGCAGCTCGTACTGCAGAAAATATTACTGCTGTTCGCGATAGTGTAGTTGAAGAGCCGTCCACCTCAACTCGTCGTCGTGCCCAACAATTGCACCTCACGCTCGTCGTTGATAAACATTACTTACAAGGTGCAATTGACTCAAGAACTAAAGCCTCTTGACCATTTCAAGCGTCGTCAGTGGTCAGAATGGTGGCAGGAAATGGCAACAGTGGGTGACCAATTTTCGAAGAGTGGGTGAGGCGCATTTTCACCTCAGTGGATTCGTCAATAAACAGAATTGCCGCATTTGGGCGAATGATAATCCAAGAGCACCCACAAAGAGTGACTTTTTGGTGTGGTTTATGGGCCGGCGGCATCATTCGGCCGTATTTTTTCCAAAATGAGGCCGGTCAGGCAGTTGCTGTGAATAGTGTTCGCTATCGTGAGATGATAACGAACTTTTTATGGCCCGAATTAGAAATATGGATGTGGACGACATGTGGTTTCAACAAGACGGTGCCACTTGTCACACTGCTAACGAAACAATGGCTCTTTTGCGCAACAAATTTGTTGGCTGAATAGTCTCACGTCAACAATTCAAGAGCTAAAAGATGAGATATTTTGGTACATTAACGGCATAGAACCTCAATTATGCCTCAGCGTCATCGAAAATTTGGACCATCGGATGGAGATGTGCCGCCGGGGCCGCGGCGCCCATTTGGCCGATATTTTATTCCATTCGTAATTGAACCATACCAATATTATCATAGTAAAGAGAAATGACAATAGTTTTGTAAAAAAATTGTACTTCATATAAAATCAACATCGGCCCTTAAAATTTAACCCCCCTTTATAAATTATCGGATGTTTATTTCATTATAAAGAGGAAAGTATGCCGTTAATAGTGAAAACTAACATCAGGCAAATGACCACCACGACCACGCTTATAGGACAATATCACTTTCATAAAATATTCCATAACCCAATTGCAAAGTGGTTGCCCTATCTCCTTGATAGTCTCACGAACTCCATTTTTAAGGTTTTGATTCGATCCTGGGCTGTTGGCGTAGCCCTTCTCTTTCACATGGCCCCAAAGAAAGAAGTCACAAGATCTCCGTTGCCAATTGTGATCACCTTTTCAAGAGGTAACACGGTCCGGAAACTTTTCCTGTAAAAGATCAATGTTTTCGTTGCTTGTGTGGTACGTAGCGCCGTCTTGTTGAAAATAAACGTTGTACAGATCACTACCATCCAATTCCAGCCATAAAAAGTTGTTAGTCATCTCTCGAAAGCGCAATCCATATATTCATAACACCTGTTATTGGAAAACCCTTTATAAAAGGTTCTTAAATTCTGGCGAAAAAAATCTCAACTTTTTTATGGGGCACCCTAATGTGCATACATACATACTACGTACTGCTGTCTAGTCTTTGCAAAAGCGTTTATTTGTGGGTGAGTAATTGCAATAGTGTGCGTGCTATTCATTACGCATTTTCCTAGTATTTTCTATGTTGCTTTGTTGTTGCTAAAATATACATTTTCTCTGCTGTCTTGTTGCAAATAGCGAGGGAAAAAACACCAAACGTATAGCAACTTAATGAAATTTCCGTTAGATCTCCAAATTAGTGAAAATCGTATCCTTTATTTTAAGCGCGTGACTAAAAATAATTTTTAATGTGTTTATATTGCTCGCAAATCTAATAACTCCGAAAATTTAATAAATATAACAACGGAGGCAGAGGTATAATATATAGTTTTAATTAGTAATGAAAAAGTTTTCGCATATTCAAATAGCCGATTAATTAGGAAAAGCATCTCAGCAGCGCGGAAGGACTTGAATTCACTTGGTGCTTCTAATTAGCGTCAGTTAGTACGAGAAAGGTTAAAGGACTGCCGCATTTTGTTCCTATCGGCCAGAAACGCTTGGGTGGCTACTTCAACAAACCAGAAGGAAAATACGGATATAAAGAGCGATATTAGATGATCGCTTTTGAAAATCTACTACTGAATATATCCATACGCTGTTTTCTCATTGTTTCGTACATTTTTAATGGTTACACACAACCGTTAACATTTAACGCTAAATTTTATACGCAAAAGTGTTCTTTAAAATTTCGTTCTCTCTCAAGGGCAACAGAAGAAGTCCATTTTTAAATTTAATTTTATTTTATAGGTTTTTATTTTAAATTATTCAAAATCCCAAATTACAACACTTCATACTTCTTTATGCGTAATATAATTGCCTACGGTTGGTATTGTGTGATATTACCCCTACGGTAAGGGTTTGAACATTTTTTGCTGGCAGAAATACCCTCGGAGTTTTGCATTGCCTGTCGAGGAGCCATTGCTTTCAGACTAACCTTTTTTTATAATTTCAGTTTTCATGTCCTCAATATGCCTCAAACAATCAGTCATAGAATGGTAGTCACGCACACACACATATCTAGTTAAGCTTTGTTAGTAAGCACAGAGGGTGAACCGGTAATGGTTGCAATGGGTTATGCTAAGAATAAATTAAAGGTAGAGATTTGATTAGATTTGTGGGGGGGGTTGGACAATTCCAAGTACTCAATCACGAGACCATTGTACTACGAAATTAAAGGTAAGTGAAAAAAATATGAAATATCTGAAAAATTATTTACCAGCTAGAGGCGCTGGGGTGTTAAAGTTTTTTTAAATGGCATTTATGGTCGGATGAACCCCTAAATAATTGTTAAATATGAGCGATTTCATGTCGAGTGGTTCAAGTATTTGGGAAAGTACCATTAATTAATTTTCTAAACATTAGATTTTGGCAGGTTTGAGTATTATAAGAAGTACATTGAAGAAATTCAGAAAGCATATTAGATTCTTTCCATTTCAATTCAACCGGGCTATTCGGGACATGTTCTTCGATTTTGATGTAACTCAAATGTGTTGTTCTCTGGTCAAAATAATGAGACACTTTTTTTTTGTTCACCCGAAAAAAATTTTTTTCAAGATTTATCGGCACTTTGGTTTTTCGGCTCAAAATCGATTTTTTCATTATATAAGAATTTGTTTTTTTAATTGCTTATAATTTAGCCAAAAATGAATCAATTTTAATGATTCTGGATTCAAAATGATCGTCATTACTTGCACGAGCGACTTCATGTACAAACAATAGCCAAAAAGTAGTTGAAAATTTTTTATTTTGCAAAAAAAACAAAAAGTGTTGTTTGTAAATCGCTCATGTAAGTAGGGACGATCATTTTGAACCCAGAATCATTAAGATTGGTTCATTTTTGACTAAGTTATGAGCAATTAAAAAAAAAATTCTTATAAATGTAATCGAAAAAATCGATTTTGAGCCGAAAACAAAATTGCCGATAAGTCTTGAAAAAAAATTTTTTCGGGCGAACAAAAAAAAAGTGTCTCATTATTTTGACCAGAGAGCAACATATTTGAGTTACATCGAAATCGAAGAACATGTCCCGAATAGCCCGGTTGAATCGAAATGGAAAGCACCATTATAATTTTAAGATTTTTTCTATGCTAAAAGTTTTGGTATGGAGTTTTTTTATAGTTGAATATTCTTTTAAGGGGTTACATATGTCCAGATTTTTTTTTACACATTATTATTTTTTATAATATAGTATAAGGCGTATTTCTGTGCAAGTCGATTGCAAATTTTCCCTACAGATACAAAGTTATGGCAAAAAATGTAACTGCCCGACGAGAGTTTGATGCGCATAGGTAGCTGCCTTTCGTTTGAGCCAATTGAAAGTTTAAACTCGTTTTTCGCAGTTTTTAATATTTTTTAATGCGGTTTTTTTTAATATTCGAAAGTATTTTCTTCATAGTCTGTCAAGTCTGTTAGGTTTATATTTTTATGAAAAAATTTTATTAACATAATTAAAATGTAAAATTTATGACCTAAAACGCATACAGTTTTTTTTTAAAATCGTAAATTGCAAAATTTTTCGAAATTCAAAAATCCGGTTGACAAACTATAACTACAACTTTATTATACAAGAATTTTTTACAATTTACAGATCCATCAACATGTGAAGGAGAAAGGATGCAGACCGTGGAGCAACTTTTTTTCATTGTACTTGGGTCACGTGATTTTTTATCTACTAATTTTTGTAAAGAAAACTTAAAATAATTTTTTTTATAAAGTTTAAGTCCTAATAATCAATGTGTACAATATTTTATGTTTATTTCTTTTGTTGTCCCTTCTAAAAACAGTTTTTCTCTTAGCGCAGCTTTGGCGCTCCTAAATGTATGTAACCCCTTAACGTTTAAGCATTTTTTAATATATTTTATTTAAAAAAATTAAAAAAAAAATTGCTTTAAAATTAGGGTATTAGAGACATTGTCCTCAATTCCTCTAAAAATTTCCCCTTTTTAAACTTGCGTATAATAAACAGCAAACTGAACAAATTAAAAAAAAAGTGTATAATTTTTTACAATAAAAATAATATACATTAATTTTTTTTTTTTTATTAAAAAAAAATTTATATATGGATATGTAAGATACCAGTAGGAACATAGGTACCGTGATACCGATACCGTGATGTTCAGAAGAACTACAAGAGGCTTATTCGGGAATCGAAAAGAGCCTCATTTAGGGAATTCTGCAGCGGTATTGAATCTTTGAGTGACACGGCGAAATTGGTTCGGATCCTGAAAAGGGACCCAACTGCAAAGCTGGGGTCATTTAGGAAATCTGATGGTTCCTTCACGGAGTGGAAAAGTGAGACACTCAGCTTGCTGATGGAATCTCACTTTCCTGGTAATCAGATAAGCATCAGCCGGCAACAGCCCTTATTGATAGAGGCAGTTGTCAGAGCTGTTACACCTTCTCGGCATGACTGGTTCGTTGCCAGATCTGTGGTGAATGAAGCCGCCATTCGATTTGCCATCAAATCCTTTGGCGGCTACAAGTCGCCCGGACCAGATGGCATATATCCTGCCATGCTGAAGGAGGGTGCAGAGTTCGTGACAGCAGCCCTGAAGAAAATCTTCTCGGCATGCCTGGCACTGGCTTACATACCACGCTCTTGGAGGATGATGAGTGTCGCTTTCATCCCAAAGGTTGGAAAAGACGACTACACCAGCCCCAAAAGCTTTAGACCCATCAGCATGACCTTTTTCATGCTGAAAAGTCTCGAACGACTGGTGGAACTGCGCATACGTCAGAAGTCGCTGAAGGCTCACCCTCTGTCTCTATTTCAGCATGCCTATCAGAGTGGAAAATCCTGCGAGTCGGCACTGCAAAACCTTGTTGCTAGGGTAGAGCTGGCCATCGACAGGAGAGACTACGCTATGGGCATCTTTTTAGACATAGAGGGGGCGTTTGATAATGCCACTTTTAATAGTATGTGTAACTCTGCTAGTAGGCACGGGGGCCACAAGCCACACAGCACACGCTACAATTGATTTGTTGAAGAGTAAGTTCGATGAGCGCATTATTTCCAGAAATGGACCTGTCGAATGGCCGCCGCGCTCGTGTGATTTGACTCAAAAATTGGGTTCAACGATTGGACTTCGTAAAACGTGCACGCAGTGGTCATGCAAAAGAAATCGAATTTTATACTTAAATGTATATGTTCAAACTCGATAATAAAAAAAAATTAGTTAAATAAGTCAAACCGTTTGTGTTTTATTCAAAAAAGTTCAAAAGTTGAAGCGCTCTTACTGAAAAACGCTTTATATGCCCTTTTGTAAGATTTATAATTTTTACAAATGGCCATGTACGTCAATCATATTTGACACTTGTGAACTAGCCAGCTGCAGTATGCAAAACTGCAAAAAATTGAGGTCAAAATAATAATTTCTATCACTCAAAATTATTCGTTTTGTATTTATTAGAAAAACATTTCGAAATTTGTTCAACAAAGGCCACATATTTTGAACTTTCCACAACAGCAAAAAAAATTTTAAAATTTTGACGCAACTTTTTTATGATTTGAAAATCACATATGTACATGTACGTTTCCCATAATGTATAAAATATTAAATCGTTCAAATGTTCGCCTTGGTTTCCCACCGTGGCAACGGCTATGTTGTGGTTATGCTGACATGAGAACAACGGTCGATTACGGATTACTGACATAGAAAAGCAATTGCAGAAAACGCGACAATAAGCACTCTAACGGGGTCAAATTGCAAGGTCTTAGTGGTCAATTCACATCACTTCAGCGAGAGAAAGCCATACTAGCAAATCTTTCATGCCGAGTGTGTTTCCGTAAATTCAGTCTTTGCCACGTAGTGCCTTTTTGCTGGAATCACAAATCATCCACGTTCACTTTGTTTTTATTTGAAGTGAAAAAAGTTATACCTGTTTTCCTTAACAACGTCGCTTTGAAGAATTTTTCACTTAGCATTACTTCTTTCAATAAACTATACCATAACTATAAAATTGCGCTTCGCCCTAAACTTCATAGATTCATGTAGATTCATCGCGAGCAATCTTTGCGTCAACTCATTTGGGTAATCAAATCTTTTCAGTATCTGCAATGCTGCTCAACCGTGTAACTTCCCATGGTGATTTGGCGTCAATATTTATGCAGCTCTCACTCGCCCAACTCCACAGTTGAATGGTATATTTCCAAACAGATTTCAGCACTTATTTGTACAAGTAAATAGAATCGAGCTTTTTGTGGATTGACAGTTTCTGCAAATTGGTTAATTAATTTTTCGCAATTTAACGAAGAACTGGAAACTGAAAAGTGTAAATCAGATAATTTTATGCTCTTAATTTCCTCACTTCAATTGACCTGAACTCATTTAGTAGGCATTATTCGCGTTGTGTTCAACAATAAAAGCAAATGGAGGCCCCAATGCTCACGACACTTTAACTTCGACGAAAAGTAAAAGATCTTACAATTATGAATAGCTCTGAACTCGTAATCAGCCTATCGGTGGGCGCATACAAACCTAAACAATACTGCAATAAATAATTGATTCAAAGCAAAGGGTGTTGAGAGTTAATTAAAGGCAAACAACCAGACGGTATCTTCTCTGCAAGGAAAATTACTCAAATGGAAAATCAAATGATTGGCAGGACAACAGCGGTGACGAGTGGTAAGTAAGAATTGGAGAAGGCAACTCAAGATAAAATTAAATACGTGCATACATATATACATATCTACATACTTACATGCATGCACACATATATACATAGAATACATAAGAATTCCGCTTGTTGAAAGGTCACACAAACTCAAGTGAAAATAATTTATTTTGACACCCAAAACTTGAGTGTCAAATTCAATGCGAAATGCAAACAAGTTAATTGAGCATAAAAATGTTAAAATAATTTACGCGTTTCAAGTTGTTGGCTATTATTTTGTGAGAAAAAATTGTGCAAAGAAAAAAGAGAAAAGAGCTGCTTGCAGCGATGAAAAAATAAGTTTGAAAATTTCAAATAAAAAAAGGGTGAAAGTTAGAAATTCAGAGCGAAAATTTTTGTTAATTGAAAAGAATTCGGTGAAATTAGTCTAAGGGGTTATTAATTTAAAAACGAAGTAGAAAGAAATTCTAAGTACGCTTTTAAACGGCCAAGTATGTATGTAAATATATACACATAAATGTAATAATAAGTCCATAAGTATATTGAAGGAAAATTGATTCTAACAAGAAATATCTTTTACGGCGTTGCCACCTGCTTTTTTTTGCAAAATAGCAACTTATCACAAATTTGTCTTGAACTGATATGAAATAATAGGTGCTTAAATATGCTTCAATAAAAAATATTTTGTGCCAGTGTTGCCACCTATTTGTTGGAAATTGAAAAATGTATTACAAAAATATATTAATTGCAAAAAATAGATATGGCATAGGTACCTTTATCAACGTATTCCAATAATGTTCCAAAATGGCGTTGCCACATAATTAAAAAATTTAATAAAAATATTTTACACTTTTTTGTAAATTAAAAACTGATCACAAAACTACAAATGTTAATTGTAAAAAAAGTGCATCAAGGTAATCCAATAATATTCTTAAATGGCGTTGCCATATCATAAGAAAACTTAATTAAAAATAAAATTGAATTCGTGCTTATACGGTATCAAATAATATGTATTCCAAAATATAATGAAAGCTTTAATAAGAATTATTTCTTATAGCGTTGCCACCTAACACTTAGCCAAAAGATCTTAAATAAAAATAAAAGGTCAACAAAAGACAGAAATTGTATGCCCTTACGTTTCAAAAATTTGATGTTGGTAAGTTTTTTGCTCATATAGGGTTATCCAATAACAGGTGTTATTTTGAATAGCCCGCTATTTCGGTAGATGTCACTTTTGAAGCTGTGATTTTTTGATATTTGACAAGCAGAAACTACGCCATTAATAAAAATGGAACGATACACGCTTAAACCACGCAATTAGATGATTAAAATTCGCTATAAAAATGGTGAATATTTGGCAGAGATGGTTCGTAAAACTCGAACATTTTTGGGTCATCGTGAAGCACCTGACCGCAATACAGAAATTGATGAAAAAATTCGACCTGCTGGGATAAGTTAGTTTAGTGATGTGAAGAATAAAACCCGTGCACGTCGCTCAAGAACAGCCGAAAATATTGCTGTTGTAGCCGAAAGTGTTGAAGAAAACCCAAGTTTGTTCAATCCTCACCGTTCTTTGCAATTAGGCATTCCACAAACGTCAGCACACCGTACTGTGCATAAAGATTTGGGTCTTAAGGCTTATGAAGTGCAGTTAACACAAGAACTCAAGCCAGCCGATCATCAACAACGTCGTGTCTTTGCTGATTGGGTCGTTGAAGTGCATGAAGATGATCCGGAATTCCATCGAAAAATCATCTTGAGTGATGAGCCCATTTCCACCTCGGTGGCTTCGTCAACAAGCAAAATTATCGGATCTGGGGTTTAGAAAATCCAAGGGTTATTGTTGGAAAGCCTTTCTATCCTCAACGTGTAACTGTTTGCTGCGATTTATGGTCCGGCGGAGTCATTGGAGCTCACTTTTTCGAAAATGAAGCTGGAGCAATAGTTTCGGTGAATGGATTGCGCTATCGAGAGATGAGTAACGAATTTTTATGGATAGTATTGACAACGTTTTTTTTTCAACAAGACGGCGCTACGTGCCGCACCAGCAACGAATCCATTAATCTGTTATCAAAATAACACCTCTTATTGGAAAACCCTTTATCTCAATTTATACGCAAGCGAAGCCGCGGGCTCCAGCTAGTCATATACTAATATTTTGGTTAAGTTCTTTCCTTGTTTCAAAATACGAACCTCTTTTTGGCAAAGTATCAATAAATTACCAGATAGATGCCAACATTTTTAAACTCTGCTGCTTTGAATAATGCACTCATTAGAGTGCAGTTGAAATGAAGCCTAATTTTTCCATAAAAAGCCTCTCAGTTTCAAGCTTTAGTCCATAACTAGAAACCCTATTGGAGGACCACAATAAGTCCGCAGAGTTGTACATATCTTTTCTATAGTGTGGGAAGCTTGTCAAACTTTAAGCTTGAGCAAATACTAATACATGTCCCCTGTGTTTGAAAGGCGCAACTAATTTTTCTTCACAATATTTTAAAATTTAATTTTTTTAATTTATAATTTTTCCATTTTGAAT